>NW_010160627.1:11353-34895 GCF_000695765.1 Mesitornis unicolor | reverse complement strand
TCCCCCTCGCCTCCGCCACCCCGGGCCAGGGCTGGGTCAGCCCCGGGGGCCGCAGGAAAGGTTTTTCCAATAAACAGAGCCCCTTCCTATCCCTCTCTATAGGTGCCGCCTATAGGTCCTGCCTGTGGGTACCTGCTGTAGGTGCTTCGGGGGGTTTCAGTGGCCTGGAGCTAATTGCGAAGAGATTAATTAGGAAAGAGCCCTAGTAATTTCGTTTAGAGCATGAGCTCTGCGGGGATAGGGTCCTTTTCACACAGATGGATAGAGAGAAGGATGGATGGATGGATGGATGGACGGACTGTAGTTCTGGTTAGCATAACGCAGCAATCCCTATTTTTTGGGGAAACAAGTATGTGCAGGGGTCTCTGCTCCCCAGCAAAACCAGGGGGTGGAAGCAGAGGAGTGGAACCAGCAGCTTGGGGACCTCAGTCCAGGGAGAGGACGCATGTCCTGCTCCCGGCAGGGACATCATGGATGTCCCCACCCCTCCTGAACTGGGTGAGCTGGCCAAAGCTGCAGGGGATATCACGGGAACTCAATGCTGTTGGGTTTTCTTGCAGGAGCAGCAAGGCAAGGGGTGGGGTGGGGGGCACAGCAAGGGCTCCCTCCCACAGAGCAGGGCGTGAGCCCTGGGGTCCAGCCCTTGCTGGTCTCTCCCCTCCTGGAGCACGGGAGGATGGCGGCAGCGAGGAGGAGGAGGAGGAGGAGGAGGAGAGGAGCCGTGGCTGCAACGCGCCAGGCCGTGAATAACAATATCTCCTCGCAGTCGATAAACGCTGTGCTGTATAAATCAGCGCATGGGGCCGGCGGGATGCGCCGCTGCCGCTCACACCAGGAGAAATTCAGAGACAAAAGCGGCTGCAAAGAGACAAAACTCAGCCGCCCTTCTGCCGGGAGCAGGGCTGAGCTAAGGGGCTCCTGCAAATTCAGAACAGGGAGGAAAACAGGCCAGGTGGAAATTTCCATCTTTTCTCCTTGGCTGAAATAGCTGGAGCTTGGCTTAGAGCAAGCCAGGCTGCTGCGCTGAGCTCTGCCCAGAGCCAGGGGCTCAGCATCCCCCTCGCCTTGGCTGAGCACCTGCACAGCTCAGTGCACGAGTGCAAGGGGGCATTTTTTGGGTTCCTTGTTTTGGCTGGGCTTTTTCAGCTCCAATTTCATAGCACCAGGTTTGCAACAAGACATTGTAAAATCTCAAAACTCCTCTCGGGGTAAGTCCCCTTGCCCTGCACCAGACCCCATCACCCCCTGCCAGCTACTTCGGACTGTTAAGAGAAGGGGGTGACCATAGGGGGTGACCGCTTTCTGCAGGGATGCCCCCCATGAACTGGTTTTCCCCATCCCAAAGCCTCTGGTGTGGAGCTGGGAGGTCCTGTCAAAACCACTGAGCTCAGGGGAAGCATCTCTGCTCCCTAACGTGCTTAGTCCTCTCTGAGCTGCCGAAATATGCTGTGACCAAACACAGTGACAAATAACAAGCTTCCACATTTTACCATTCCATCTAAAATTATACAACATCTTGATGCCCATTTTGGGGCACAATGGGGTTCTCTTTCTGCTATGGATGCAAGGGGGCTGGGCTAGGGTACCAGAGGAAACCACTACAGCTCTGGGGGGGACTATAGGAGACCATGAGGAGATGAGTCCATCAAAGTAAACTTCTCTGGGTGTTTTCTCTTTGCCTTCCCCATCCCCAAGGGCAGAATTAGACCTCAACAACACCATCCACCATCCCAAAGTGCCAAAGCCCTGCATGGGTGGTGGGGTTTAGGCGCTCCCCAATCATGGGCAGGCTGACCTGCCTCTGCGTGATGGGGGATATGGGTTGTTCCCATGAGTTGGGCTCTCCCTGAGTTGTGCTGGGCTCTTCAATTTTTTAAACTGGCCCTGAATAATTCAGCTCTGATGTAGTCAGCTCGAGGTTGGTGAGCTTGGATGCTCCTTGGGTTTCTGCTTGACCCACTTTAACAGCCAGGAAAAGCTGCCAGGCGCTGTGCTCTGAGTGCAATGGGGCGAAACTGGTCCAGTCACCCCGGTCCCCATGGCAAGAGGGATCCCCCTGCATCCTGGGGTCTTCCTCTGCACCTCCACATCCAACACCACAGGCCACAGTGCATCCCTCACCCAAAACACAGCTTTTCAGAGGTATTTTTTTGCCTCCCGTCCCACAGCTCCCAGCATGAGCGAGTGCATCCCAGCAGCGTTTGCGGGATTACAAGAAGGGATTTGCTCGGCTCCATGGACCAGTTAACACCCTGCCCCGGCTCCTTGCTATTCAGAGCCTCAACTCGCCTTCCCAGAGCCTGCTCGAGCACTGATTAATCCCACTGGGTGGAATAAGGCGCTGCTGATTCATTTGGCTCGGAGACGTTGGATTAGGACGATCTCCAGAAATCCCCAGTGTTGCGGCTTTTTTCTTGCCCTTCCAGCGAAGTTGGGTTTTATTAATCATTGCTGTCACAGAGGTGAGAGGAAGGAGAGACCTTTCAGGTGCCGGCATCCTACCCTATTGCCAAAACCCATGGATTTAAACCCTTGGGGACAGTGAGAAGTGGCTGGACCTGCTGTCCCCACCCCTGTGGGCACAGCCACCAGCTGTCCCTTGGTTATCAGTGGCAAAACCCTGCTCTTTCCCCAAGCTGTGCTCACTCTGCCAGGGCGCCCTGGGTTTTCCGTGTCCCCTCTGCAACCACGGATGCGCTGTGCATCCATCTCTTCCGCGTCATGGGAAGGGAAAGCTGTTCCCAAGCCTGCAATCCCCTCTTGGAGAAAAACTCCTTTAAATAACATCGCAGCCTTTGCATCCCTCCCCAGGGTCCAAGTGGAGCATCCTTGGCAGCACCGGCTTTGCACAGAGATGGAGGGGATTAAACAGGGATGGTGTCGCTTGGCCGGAGTCGCACTTGGGGGATTATCAGGGCCTGTGAGAAGCGGGGAGCAGCCAGGGAATTTGTTCAATGCAAGTGCAGGGGTTTGTCGCAATCCGATTGCACGCGAAGAGAAATCCCTGGTGCTGGCGGGCGCTCGGCACTGGATTAACTGGGTTTTCCCCAAGCTTTGCGACAGGACCGAGGCGGGAGGAGGAGTCGCTCTGAGCCCAAAGCATTGGCTTTAAATGCTCCGAGGAGATGCAAAGGCTGAGCTGAGCATCAGCTTCGGGGCACCCAGCCCTCGTCCAAACTTCTTCCACGTGGATGCCCCAATTCTCCTACAAGGGTTGCTCTGTGCATCCCTCCCACCCCCCAGATCTGCTAAACCAGCCTGGGAGCGCAGGAGAAACCCAGAGAGGAGACCTTTGCATTCCACCATCACCCCCCTCCTTTCTTTGTTGGATCAGATTTGCATCCATCACTAATTAATCCAAGATGAGCTGCTAATTCAGCTCCTTGATTGCAACTTTGCATAATTGCCGCACGCACAGGCAGGACGGGATAAAAAAGGAGACAATCAACAGTGGGTGCAGAGGAAACAAGGGCCGGGAAGGGCCGGTTCAGCGCGCTCCCACTCACCGGGTTATTTAAAACCCAGGTTGAGAGAAGAGATTTCTCTCTGCAAGGGAAAAATGGTGACAGCCACCACCCTTGGGTGGGCTTTTTCCCCCGCGAAAGGTCTCAAAGCAGGCACAAAGCCTAAGCCTCTCCGGCAATGGAGAAGCCCCAAGTTAAGGGCAATACATACAATGTATGTTGCTTGTACAATGTTGCTTGTTCCTATCGTGCTACTCTGCACTGCCCTCCCTCCCCATCCTTCCCCTTTCCAATGGTGCCCAAGCCGTTGTCAGTAGGTTTCAGAGTGAACGCTTCACCAAGGTAAGAAGGGCCACAGCATCCCCCAGAGCCAGCACTCCAGGCTTGTCCCCCACCCCTGGGTACATCAGATCAGGCACCCGTGAAGGCTGTTACACCCCTCCAAAACAAGACCCAGAGGCCAGTAGTATCCAGCACCACGGCAATAGGCAGAGCCATTGGCCAAGCTCACCTCAGCAACACAATCTGGGGCAAAAAAAAATCTGCTTTTCCTGCTGGTGATGAGTGAAGCTGCTCCAAAAGTTGGGTGTGGACCTAGGGGCAACGCAGCCCATGCCATGCAGGCAGGTGATGTGCGAGGAAATCAATGCTGATATTGACTGGTGGGTTATTTTGCCACCCTCCTCTGCCCACATCCCACCCATAGAGGTTTCCCCCCACCAGTTTAACATCTCCACGCACCCCCAGCCCCCCAGAAGCTGAGTGACAGAGCAGCAAACAGCAGCGGACAGCTCAGCCCCACGCTCCCTATTCACGTTTCGCCCTGCAAAAGAAAAGAGCTACTTTCAGCTCCAGCCTTTTCTCTAGAAAAATGCAGCTCCCAGCCTGGGGGCCCCTTCCCCGGCCCCACGGTGAGGGCTGAAAGGGGGCTTTTGGGGCCGGACCGGCCCCACCGCCCCTCTTAATCAGCCAGAGCATGCATGACGCCTAATGCCGTCGTGAAGATTTCGGCACTATTGACACACACGGCGTCTTAAACGCCTTACGGGGGATTTGCATAAGCTTGGGGAGGGAGGAAGAGCGCGGAGAAAAGTGCCGACAATGGGAAAGTAAATGCATTAAAGTGCTTAGGGAGAAAAAAAAAAATCTGATAAAGGAATAAACCAGTTAAGGGAATATATTACTCGTAGCCCAGTTATTCAAATCCTGCCTTATAGGAAATCCTCTTAAAGCGATCACCTGATTATGTGTTAAATTCCTAATTGAATAATAAAGGAATTATGTATTTCTGCCATAAAGGCACATAGATGGGTGTTCGTTGGGGAGGAGCTGGTTGTAGAGGGGATGCGGGCAGAGGGGTCCTGGGGCCGCAGCAGCATCCAGGAGGGATGTGGTGATGAGAGAAGGAGAGGGATGCAGTGGTGGGAGCTGGGGCGGACGGAGGATATGGGATAAGGAGGGATGCTTGGGGAGGAGGAAGGCTGCAGCACCGAGTGCCTTTGAGGGCTGGGATGGGTGATGGAGTGATGGGTACCCAGCAGGAGGAGAAGGACCTGAGGGATCCCCAGGGCTCCTCCAGCCCCGGTTGCTACAGCAGCACGGGGCTCACAGAGGATGAAATGCACCAAGGGTGACTCCTGCCCTGGAGCTGGCAACTGCAACCACCCAGGATCCAGGCAAAGGGGACTTTTGGGGGGGTTATGGGGGTTACAGCAGCCCCTGAAGCTGCTGAGGAGCAAAAGGGGGGGCATGTCCAGCTCTGCAGTACCCCCACTGCTGACACAGGTCAGTAGGGGCCCTGCTGCCCCCTCACCTCTCCTAGGTTTGCCCCCCAATTTTCCCCAGTCAGGGCTGAGGGCGATGCCTGCACGGCCTCTCCTGCCTGCTGCTGCCCTTCCCCCTGCCTCTGCGCTATAAATAAGATGCAAAAAAAATAATAACAAAAGAAAAGGCATCACCTGGCACTCAGGAGGTGAGGGAGAGCAGCGGGACTGACACACACCAAGCTCACAGCCTGTGCTGGGGGTGGGGGGAAGAAACAGAGCAGCTAAAAATATCCCCGGGAGCCGCTTTCTTCCCGGAGATCATTTTTCTACCCAGCCCTTTCATTTCATAAACAGGATTATTTATTTACCTCCCCTCCTTTTTACTCCACTTTTTATTATTTTTTTAACTCAACGCCACCACTTTACCCATCCCCACGTCTTTCTTAAAAGCAAGTTAAAAAAACCCCACACCACCACCCAAAGCCATGAAAAAAACCCCAGCAAACCCCAACCCCCTCGATCGCTCCGGCAAAGGCTTGCGCTGCTACAGCTCTTTATAGGTAATTGAATATCCCAGAGTGCATCTGCTAATGCAAACTCCAATATAAATAAGCGGCAGCGGTGAGCTCGGGGAGGGCAGAGGCTGCAGCTGAGAAAACAAAGCGAGCAGAGCCCAGCAAAGCCAAGCTCGGGGCTGCCAGAGGCTTTTGAAGAGGCAGAATTTGGATGCCAAGGCCAGGCTGAGGTCCCAGTCCCAGGCAAGCAGGGTTTGCAGGGAGGTGGTTATTGAATTTTCCTCCCCGCAGCGGCCCTTTCCAGAGCCAAGCTTGTGCACAGCCATGGGGTGCAAAGCTCCCCGATTCCCCAGGGACACCCCTGTCCCCCTCAGGTCCCCCCTGGCCTGAGCAGCTCCAGAGGAGCTGATGGTTTTGCACCGTTTTCATCACGATACCTCCTCGCTTCAGCATCCTCCAGCAGCAGTCAGAGCAATCAGAGATGACAGCAGCAGTTAATGCGAGCCCGCAGAGGCCATCTTCCCGTGCGTGCGTTGTTTTGTTTCCAAATAGACTTTTAATAACTTATTTCAGATGGTAAAACGAAATAGCTACGTCCTGACCTCTTGAAATGCAAATTGCTTTTCGTCCTGGGAGACATGAAAGGCTGTTTGCTCTCTGAAACGTTAAAAAGCAGCGAGATAACATCTCCCAGCCCTGCCTCCTACTTTCATTTTCAAATTTGTTTTCGAGTGAGGAGAGAGGAGATGTTTGCTGCGATTTCGCTATGCTTGTTGCCCATACAGAGCAAGCACAGGGCGCTGAAGGGCCAGGGGGTCCAAGAGCAGAGACCCCTCTACACCTGTAGCACCCAGGGAGGGTCTCAACACAGGGTTTGTATTTTCCTACAAACCAGACGTTCTCCAGAATCGGACACATCAGAGGTTGTGGGGCCAGGAGAAGCCCAGAGCTTTGTCCCCTCATTTTTTGGGCCCAGTTTCTAAAGCTGCAGCACGATTTACTCAAGAAAACAGAGCAGAGTCGGAGCGGCTGGGGGAGGGCAAACACAAAGCATTGATTTTTGGTTTTTTCTTCTTGTCTTGTTCTGCTCTGAGTCACAGAGCACCAGTGCAGAGGTGTCCTGAGCATGCACTGAAGGTGCTGCAGAGCGATGCTGCAGAGAGATGCTCTGGGAGGGCACAAAGGAAGGAGCAGGGATGCGCTGGGGGAAAAAGGCTGGGATGTTCCCAGGGAAGAGAGGAAAGAGCGTGGATGTTTTAGGGGAAAAAGACCGGTGTGCTCCTGGGGAAGGATCAGGGATGCTGTGGGAGGGAGAGAAAAAGGCCAGGATGCTGGGGGCAGGAGGAAGTGTTGGAGAAAAAGGCTAGGATGCTGCGAGGGATGCGGGGGAAAAGGCCGGGATGCTGCGGGGGCGGGGTGAGAAAAAGGCCTGGATGCTGCTGGGGAGAAGAAAAAGGCCGGGATGCTGGGGGCAGGGGGAAGCGTTGGAGAAAAAGGCTGGGATGCTGCGAGGGATGCGAGGGAAAAGGCCGGGATGCTGCGGGGGCGGGGTGAGAAAAAGGCCGAGATGCTGCGAGGGGAAGGACCAGAAATGCTCCGCACCCCCCTCTAGCGGCTGCGTGGCGGCAGAGCACGGCTTCCCCTGGCCTCCCCCAGCCACCGGCACCATCGCCTTCATCAGCCGGCCCAGGCTTCCGCTGGGACACGGCTCCGACTGCCCTCTGCAGATAAAAGAACCCAAATCTGCCCTGATCTGGGGCTGCCGAGGAAGCAAGCGGTGAGGAGCCGGGCACGGCTGTGCAGGCACCCAGCCCCAGTCAGCGAGGGTACCCAGCCAAGCAGGTGCACACCCCTCTGGCACCCAAAAGGTGACAGCACCCACCACATGGACAAGGTGAGTCCGCTCTCCTCTATCACTCAGATCTCCCCGACACAGCCCCCGACCCAGACCTGGGCAAATGCAGGCCTCCCTCACCCTGCAAAAGAGCATCCAAAATAGCAAAACACTGCCAAATGCCTCCAGCCTATTTCATGGAGGTACCTGGACTTAGCAATCTCCAAATCTTTTATTATAACCCGTAAATTAATAAAACTCACGGCTAAAATATTAATCACTTGGTACATCACCACAGCACGACTAAACCCAAAAGCCTACTCGTTATCAAGAGAAAGCGTGCTGGGGAGAAACACAGGCACAAGTCCATGTCTACCCTTGTAATAAGTTGGAGATGAGGTTTCTTAGCCCCTTCCCTGGGAATTTGGGCTTAATGGGCCAGACTCAGTTAACAGCAGACAGACATGAGACTGCCAACATGAATGCAACCACGGCTGCCCAGCTCAGGGCTGGGTTTCACCCATTATTCATGATTTTTCCCATACTTACTGGTGAGTTGGATCTCCCAAAATGTCCATGGGCCTGGATGACCGCAGCCATCAGGGGCATGGGGCACAGAGGAGTTGTTGGCATCACCACAGCAGCTGGAAGTTACTGTCACTGAATCCACCAGCAGCTTCTTTGAGATCTTGTTTGCTCCAGGCAGAAAGGCAGGAAACATCACCAGCAGCTGAAGGAACGATTTGGAAACGCTCATCTGAACTAACAGAGCTTATTTTGCCTGAAGCAAATGAAGGTGCACAAAGGCAGCAGCAGGACAGCATTGCCCTCCAGAGCTACATCGGGAGAGATGTCTGCAGCCTTGCAATGAAACAGTCACGCAGGAGAACAAGGAGAGTCTCATCATCGCCTGCTCCACCATCGCTAGCAAGAGCAAAAGGCTTTTTCTCCTCACATCTGTCCCGATCAAAGCATTTATGGTGGCTTTGCAAAAGGAAGGACACACAGAAGCAGGAAATGCCTCCTCACCCATTTGTGTGGGCTTGCTCCAGATCTTCCTCCTGGGCAAGACACTGAGAAGCAACAGGCTTGGAGTGATAGCACAGCGTGTGGTGTGTGTATCTGAGGCACTGCTTCACATGCAGCCCATAAGAGAGAGTAAAGGACATTATTCAAACTCACCTGAGGAGGAGAAAAAACATGAGTGCAAGTCCCTTGAGGAAAGCTTTAAGGAGGAGCAAGAGGGAAAATTACATTCGCAAGCAAAATGTGGCAGGAAAAACTCAACTTGTCCTTTCCTCCCTGCAAAACCCAAGTGTTTGAGAGTGGCCACAAGCACAGCTTGGACCGAGGGCTCATTACTGCTGGCGTTTTGGTTTGGGCCGCAGCACACACGTAGCATCACCCCGATCTTCTCCGGCCCCATCTCCAAGCAGCAAACAAAAGGAAGAAGACACAGAATACTTATCACAACACAGATTTAATTTCTTAGGCAGTTATAAAATTTACAAAGAGCGATGGGCTAGCAGTGAGAGCCAGACACTCGGTGAGGTGGAATGTTAAGACAGGTTTTTTTCCACTTATCAACACAGATATCGAACAAAATGAGCACCGCAGGATGCAGAGGGTTTCCAGGCGAGGAAGCAAACGCAAGAGCAAATAGATCCAAGTAGACAAAAGGGTTGATGCCCCATAGAAACGCAGAGCTACAGGTTTGGGATCTCCCCGCTCCTGAGAAATGAGTTGGACGCATGCAAAGGCAGCACGGGGGAGTCGGCGCACGGAGCGCTGCAGCCGCAGGGTCAAAGCCACAGCACCCAGACATCCGAGCGAGCACAACTGCAGCGATTCGCAAGCCAGAAGGAAAACTTCTCGTCCGTTATTTTTCAAGGCAGTTTAAGATGAGATTTGCCTATCTGAAGCGTGTTAAAATGAAGGCATGTTACGGTTAGAAAACCAGGAATCTGCCGAATTCCTTTGGTTGTGCCACTGGAATCTGAGAGGATTTATGTACAGAGCTGTGCTTTCTTCATTGCAAACCTTGCACGGCGCAGCACGGACTGAGAAAAAGCCAAGGCAGCAGACACTGCCTTGCTCTCAGATGTTAACAGGTTAAATCAAGACGATCGTAAGCTCCAGACCAGAGCACAGAACCAAACTTCGCAAACCTCTGCAGTGATCAGTCCCCACCGATGCTTTGGACAAAGACTCCTGTCGCTCTGCAAACAGCAGCAGAGCATCTGCACACACAAGTGCTTAAACTGAACAGCTCAGCAACCTACAAGGAAAGAAATTCTACCGTCCTACTGCACGTTGCTTTGGTGCTAAGGCCGTTATTAGAGCCAAGAAAGCACAGCATGGGATGTAACTCTGCTCATTGGCTTCTCAGGGCTCTGTGCTAACCTGCTCACCGAGCTGGTGGCTCTTCAGTTCATTCCTCCCTTTTTACTATTACACATAGGCCAGATGCAAGTTTTCTCTGTGGAGACACCTGTCACTGCATTAAGGATATTCTCAGACATTTGCATTCAGACAGATTCGAAAAGCCACCACCTTTACCCCCACCCTCTGTAGAAACAGACCCAAAAAACTCAGCTGCGCAGGACCTGAAGCTGCAGAGGTACAGGCACAGAGGGAGCACTCACGAATGTCTTGCTGAACAGGGCCTCAGATAAAACAGTATCTACCAACCTCTGCATGCTTTCTACTTCCTCCTCCTCTGCCAGGCCCAGCCTCTTAACTGCTAGATTTGTATCTATCACTTGTATTTTGGAAACAGTGACATAAGAGTCCAGAGCAGATAAAAGCTTTCTGCTTCAGAACTAGAAATACAAAGTAGGGTAAACAGGCAGATGTCGAAACAGCAGAGGGGTACGAACACTCGCTACCTATTTGCACATCAAGAGAAACAGCTCCTCCCCTACAGTACTCACTGGGAACAGATCCCACTGCAACCCAAGACCTGAGTTTAGGATTCCAAATTTACAAGTGTTCCCCCTCCTTCTCCAGCTTTGGTTGTTTCAGTTGTCTCTCTCTGCCCCCCGTCCATTAGAGTTTAAAAAAAAGCCATGAAGAAGAGCAGTCTGTTCCTAGAGAGAGACAGTCACAGAACAAACACCGTCCTTCCAAGAAAGGTCAGCCGAAAACGAGAGGGGCTGTATAGGCGTTCCCATATCGTATGACTATGAGCCATGGCCACAGCACAGGGCTGGAGCCTCCCTGGCGCACCCTGGGGATTCAGGGCTCTTTGTCCATCAGAACAGAAATGTTCATAGACACCACCCCATCCACAGAGCATCACAGTGCAATCACACGCTCCATACTCAGCTGAGGATGCAGCTGCAAACAGCATTTCTGGTATGTTTAAGAAAGAAAAAATATATCTTTGTGTCATTGGGATGAAACCCTACCTGAAAGGCTTTTAGCTTTGGTAAGATACCACAACAGGGTGGTTACTGAGGGCGTAAGGCCATCAGAAGAAATGATATTAGTTACATTTTATCTAAGAAAAACCATATTCTCATGCAATTAATGTAAGACAAACTACTGCCGCAACTCAAACACACTGTCAGTGGGGACCAGAAACCACCTGCCCCACTCCACAAGCTCCACGCTGGTCACCAACCCCACATTATTTTTAATACTTTTGCTCTCTAAAAAGATTTTCCCAGTTACAACAACAACAACAACAACAAGCTGATACTTTAACTGGCTTCCAACTGCTGAGGGCACAGCAGTTCAAGAGTCAGCGTACGGAGCAGGAGCGTACTACAGCAGATGGAAGACACAAATAGGGTGAATATGGGATCTCCAACTCACCTGTGGAAGATAAGGTGGAAAAGTTATGAACAGGGTAAAATTAGTACAAGAAATGGTCTCACTTTTTAGCAGTAGAAGTTAGTAATTACACTAAGGGGTGTATCTTACTATGTAACACGGCCTTTGTTACACTCAAGAGTTGTAAAACATGATGTGCTTAGCAGATCTGCGTTGCTTCTGCGTGTTTACTGCTAACGTTACTAGCGGAGTCTGTGCCAAGCCTCCAAGTATGTTATCAGGAATGTTGTTACCAGCTTTAGTCTGGAATGAGCAGACATCTGACAGCTCCTGGGCAGTTCAGTTTGCCAGCAAAGCTCACTGAGCTTATATTTACTTCAAGACTTGTATTTTACTCTGCAGTTACGAGCTCCACAGCAAAGCTGATAGCGCTTGCAGTAAATAAATAATTCCAGACCGTGGAATTTAGTTGTCAGCCAGAGCTTAAAGTCGAGAGACTACACAAGATTTCCACATAGCTCAGTGGTTTGCTTTGAATGTGCTGGGGACTGGAGAGGACACCACAAGCCACTCCAGGCAACTACTTAGGCCAGTCAAGGGTTTGCAGTAAATAAACAAGCCCGATCCCTTCTCTTCCACACTTGCTCATGTAAGAACACCTTCCACATACAGACTAGCACAGCCTCACTGACGCAAGCAGCTCTCTTGGCAGGGGCTATACCATCTTTTGCACTTTTATGGGAGGGGAAAGCCTACCTGCGCACACAGAGCTTTGGGGACAATGATCCCTGCCTGCCATTGCTCAAGAGAAGACTCAACAGCACCAAATCCTAAAAACACATCACTGTCTAGTTGTGGTAGGGAGCTCACACGTAGCTGGAGTACTCAACTCCCGTCCTCCTCTCCAGATCTGCAATTTCCTCTTCTGTTTTTATTTTTATTCCTTTACAAGCAGTCAGTACAGGGAAAGGAAGCAACCCACATTGCTACAGAAAAAGGCAGAGCAGGCTCCTTTTGGCAAAGGAAAGTAGCACTCACCAAGTACTTTGCTAATCACTTGCTCACTCACTGTTACCCAAGACTTAAGAGAAGGCACATTACAACCCTAAAAATAGTCTGCAGCACTGCTCAGCCTTCGAAAGCCCTAGCCAGGGTCAGGGCATTTAAGGATTTATTCCAAAACTGCCAAAGAGACCACCAGTCCTTGGAGTGTATCACAAGAGGTACTCCAATGAAAGGGGAAATAAAAAAATAATACAAAAAAGCAAAGCAAAGCACTGTTATCCAGCAGAAAAAAAGGAAACATCTTTCAAAATCACTTATATTTACATCAGTATCCAGAAAAAAAACATGAACCTTCGCTACGAGAGCGGTCGCTCAGCCCCAGACTGAAGAGAAGCAACAACCGAGAGCTGTGCTTTCCAGCTGAAAACCTTAAGGCTGTTTAGAGTGGGGCTGCCACACTCTACAGGGACTTCCATCCAGCCTGACAGAACCCTTGCTTTGGATCATTTAAAAGAGTACAAAAAAAGGTTATTGCTACTCTGCCGAGGAAATAAAACAACCTACAGGAGAGAAAGAAAGTGCACTCCAAGTCTTGTCTACAAAAACCCACAAGCTTATTGGCCACCGTGGGCTACAGACACCCAAGTACTAAGGTGTACAACCAGGAGTCTCCAGCAATTCCTCCTTCATCCTAGCTTTCTTCCTGCAGCAATTCCTTTTCTTCCCTGTAAAGGCACTTTCTATATTCTCTATCCTTCTGCAGGGAAACACTTCCAGTTTTCCATCCCAACAAACAGAACAGTCCCACAAATACACAACATTCAGAAGGAATTTTAATTAACAAAATGGTCCAGGAAAGGGAAGGAGAACCCCAAAAAACAGGCCATTGCATTTGAAAGGTTGCATGTCAGTCACTAGGTATGCCTGCAAGCCCATGCACAGGAAACCATTTGGACCTTTGTCAGTGCAGAACCAGTCTCAGCTTCCAGAACCACTTCTCTACTCCTTCCTTATATAAGCTAAATATTATATACATATATAAAAAAAATACAAACTTGAGTTTGTTATAAAGTGGCTTCTCTCTCTCCCCCTCCTATGCTTGCTTGGCACATGAACGCATGCAAAGCTAGTAGGCTCCGAGGGCTGCACGAACAGCAGGTTTTGGCAACAAAAAAAAATAAAACACAGCTAAAATAGATAAGCAAGATTAAAAGCCACTGAATTGAAAACCATATATTTTTCCAATTGTATAGAATTAGAACTACAGCTACGACTTAAAACTGTAAGAGTCTGTCATCCTCTCTCCCAACTCATGTCAAAGTTCATAGCAGCATAACACGAGATTCCTCAAGAAACATCAAGCCAGTGTTCTCTGCTTCAGGAGTGAGTTCACAGGTCAAAATTTAGTCTGTCCGAAGGATCATGGGAGGATGCTCACTGTCTTCATCCAATCTAAGTGAGTTGGTTTCATCTTCCAGGCAAGCTCCACCCACAGCACCCAGGTCATCCGTATAGGCTGCAGAGAAAGGAAGAAGTAGTAGGGGATCAGCAGCACAAACCAAGGCTTGGATCCAAAGAAACAAATTCTTACCCTCTCAATTTAACAGAGCAGCAAGTCAGGCTAAAAGGTCACTGTTCCCATAAAGGAACAGCAAGAACACTTATCAAACTTGTTTAAAAAAAAAAAAAGGGGGGGGGGGGGGGGGGCTGTAATTCAGCTGCTTTGCATGAGGTCATGGTGCAGAACTCATATGTAAAGTACTTGTTAGGGCATCTCAAGAATCATTTGGCAAGTACTGCAACTATCCCTACAGTAATCAACCACAATTTGAGACAAAGTTCTACAGAAAGTAGCAAAGATGTGATGTGCAGTAGCCTCCTATAGAGGAGGCTCCTCTATAGCCTCCTATAGATGGATCACTCAAGTGCTCTTTTCCTTCTGCTCACGAATCCTCCCCATCACTCCTGCTCAGTGTGAAGCAGACTTTTTATGAAAAGCTCAGTGTTGAAGCAGACGAGCTCACGTAGCCATCTAGAATGAAGCAATACGCAGAGGAGCTCTCTGCCCCATTCCCAGCCTGCTCCTTACCATGCCTTGTGGGTGAGGAAGGCACATATGTACCTTTAGTCACAGCGGCACTGTACGTCTGCGCTACCAACGGCCGGTCATGGGATGCAGACTCTAGAATTTCGTTGGCCGGCTCCATGCTGCCATCGAGCCTACCAAGCAAAGAGAGGTTAGTGGAGAGGTGATCTACCTGGGCATAAATCAGCTCTAGCTGACAGCTACAGAAGAACATCTCATTAGACGTACAAGAATAACACATATACACATGCAACAGGAGGAACCTGGTCCCTCCACTCCAGAGGACTTCCAAGAAGGCATCTAACAACAGCGTATTTAACACTGAGGACACATCAGCACCATGCTTGCCTCTGTCATGGTATTGCAGTCTAAATCCTAGTAGCTGATGCTACAAAAAAAAGACTCAAAACAGGAGTGCATGATTAAAAAAACCCAATCAAACAATAACCATTCAAATCAGCAATATTACTCTTGAGCTGTCCATAAGAGAAGTGGTTGCTCCATACGCTTATATCTAGGGAAAGTGTTAGAGCATTTCAGAGATTAATAACCCGTTAAAAACTTCCCTCCGAGACTTCACTTCATCTACAAGTGTAACGAGAGGTCATACCTTAAAATGTTCAGGCAAAGATATGATTTTTGACCAGTATTATAGACTGACCAAAGCTGCAAACCTGAATTATCACAATGGGTTATTTGCTTTAGTTCTATGATTGATCATGTAAGCAATCTGACTATATTGCCCTAGCTTTTCCTACCTTATTAAAAAATACCACCTTGTCATTTTTTACTTAAGCATTCTACAGTACTGCCACAGAACATTAGTTGGCTGGTCTATGTGAAAGGAAGTTTGATAAGGACACCAGTAGAGAGAGAATACAGAAAATTTCATAGGCCAGATTCTCCTCTGAAGTCAGAGTAAATTCTCTCTCTGCTTCATTTATTGATGAAAAGGATGGTGTCAAGACATTTCAAGTTCTTGTTCAAGTAACTCCACTCGAACTGTCAAGTAAGAGGAAAGTGGATGATACAGCTAACAGCGATTGATCCTTCACTGCAGTAGGACAGTGTCGAGTTTCTGCTGGCAAAGCGGTGCTAAGTGTAGCAGATACTAGGAAAGCAGGCGCAGAGGGAGTCTGAAGTTACTCATTCATGTCAGAGGTCTGGAAAAAGATTCGTTTAAGGAAATGAGCTGTTCTGAGTTACACTTCTGCAGAACAGAAGTAAGTTTAAGAATAAACTGGATTTTGTGAAAAAATTAAATACAACAGTCCTCGGCTACTGTGGACTTACTTGTGCTGCTTCATTAGTGTGCACTCTCCTCCTTCTTGGGGGTCTAGGTTGTACATGTAGAGATATCCATCAGCAGCTCCCACCAATAAACGGGGGATCTTCTGGATTCTGGAAGGGTTTAGGGGAAAACAACAGTGTAATAAGACCTTAAATTACTTATCACACTCTCCTCCTCTCCCATGATTTTAAGGTATTTTCTACATTCTAGCTTCCAGACATGGAATGTTGTTAACAGTCAGACAAAGCACCGAGGAAAGAACTGCATGTAAAAAAGGCACAACCACATTTTAGTGCTAATGGGATGTCACAGCAATCAAGTAACTTATATATAACTCAGTAAAACAGACTCAGAAGCTACCACTCCGTTATCAAGCTTTGTGCAACTCTGGAGACAAATATTCTAACGGGAAGTATTTACTTAATTCAGAAATGTTACGAGACTTAATTATTGCTTAAAGCGTGGTTTGAGATCAGAGAAGTGAGAGTACAGACATGAAGTCAATTTAGCATAAAAAACTATTAAAAGACCCACAAAATAAATTTACTACCCCTCAGCTTATTGCTTTGGTAGCTGTGCCAAATGAGACCTGCCTTTGGTGAAGACAGAATAAAGCTGAGATTTAGTCCTCAAAATTAACTGTAATGAATGCTATGCTGTTTTAGAGTCAAGAATAACACGAACTTGCTTTCAAAGACTTCTTTAATGCTTAGCCTGGTATGCCTAATTCTGCAATTCACTAACACAACGTACAGTATTGCTCCCCCTAGCACTAACAGAAGCAAATGCCGTAAGCCCATGGGTCTGTTCTCAACATTCTTCTTTCAAAATTAAGAGACATCTTTAAACTTCAACACTTAAAAATAGTCTATTCTCATCCAAAACTATGCCATTCCCTGAACAGTCCACGTTCTACAGTCTCAGCGTCTCCACAGCCCAACGTGGTCCTGAATGCAGCTCAATTTCTTCACTCACGTGGCAAGTGCACAGATGTTTTTGTGCCCACAGAACGGCAGGCGGACTGTAGCAAAGGCTCTACCCTGGTTGAACATCTCTGTTACTTGAGAGGGCAGATAGCTTGTTGAGGCCATCAGTACTTTTCCAAAGTAACCTGTCCAGGTTGTAGGCTCTTCCTGAGGTCTGCAAGTCAGAAGACAAATGTGACCGACTTTGACTTCACATTAGAAAGAAAGGTGTGTGAACACTTTGAAACATCTTTTCATTTTTTAAGATGTTAAGCAGCTACTTGTCTCTCTTCAGAAATAACTAACACTCTTGAGGATTCTAATGCACTCCATTTATGCTACAGGGCACAGTATGTCCTACAATACCCTCTGCCTGTTATTTAAGCATGTTTGATTGTTAACTGATACTTCTGCTTATAAAACTGCATTTCATAAGGTTCATTATACAAGAGCAATATCTACTGCAAAGTGCTACAGTTCAAGGTTTAATTCACCTGTTTATCACTAAGCAAATCACTGTTTTCAACAACTGCCATGGAAATGTAAGCAAGACTGTCCTCTCAAATCATAAATAGGAATATTTTACAACTTGGTATCTTTTAAAGCCCTATAGGTAGCTGGAAGGCACTGCTGAGAGAGCTCTCCCTATATGGATGTCAGAAGAGGTGAAAGACAAACATAACTGAAAAATATTAAAACTTCCACATTTCTCTACCAAGGATGGCCAATTTCTCTTTGGCAGAAATACCTTTTCAATTCACTGGGAGAACAGTATGCAGCTCAGCTACAGTTGCTGATTCATAAGTGACTTTGTATGCCCTTTACTTTACAGAAGTGTTCAAAAGAAGCCTCTCCACACGTTGGAGAACTCAACCTGTTGAGTATAATCAATTTTAAAGCCTTTTCCTTGAAAAATCTAAGGCATTTCTGAAACCTACTTTTCTTTCACAGTCTCAAGTTTGAAGATATGCACCGTCTCTGTGTTACTGGACGCAGACAGAAACATGCCATCCATGCTGAAAGCCAATGAACAGATGCTGACACACCTAAGGGAAAAAAACAAAAAAGGAAAAACAATAAAGCATTATTTTTTACATTCTAGTACCATATCAATTGGTGTAAGAAGAAAGCCAGTGTTAACTATCTCATGGGAATTGGCTTAAATGAGAATATTACTTCTCCATTTTGGTAGGTAAGAGTCTTTCTGCACATTCACCACTAAGGTGCTCTATAATGTTCACACGAGCTGTACTGTGAGAGCTGGGAGGAACTGTGGCTGTGTGGTAGACTCACCTGCTGCTCTTCTCCTGACAGTGATTGCAGGTGACAAGGCAAGTATTTGGCTTAATAAATAATTAAGCAGACTTCTCAGTCACCACTGCTTCACAAATAAGAAAAAAGAACATTTCCATAATAAGCATTCTGAATTCTCTGATACCTTCTTAAAGCACTTCAAGGGCAAGATCCCCATTAATGATGTTCAGTTCTGATGTGTACCAGATATGGGGGTCAATCAGTCACAATCTGAACTCAGTCTTATCTCTGTATGAAGTACAGGAGAACTACAGAGTTACCACGACCACAAACCATAGCACCATTTCACAATGGCTACCAATGATCACAGCACTAGGATTTAGAAGAGTGAGAATATTAGATGTACTGCCTCCAACCGCCGTAAGAACACAACCTATCTTACAAAAGGTGACCCACTTTAAACAAGATCCCTCACCAATAAATTTTTAAAAGGCAAAAGGGAGTACAATTCTGACAGGATTGATTTGTGGAACAGTCAAGTCCAAAGGAGTGAAACCGGAAGACATTCAAGCTGAAACTCTTATAAGTGTGCAGGCAGGGATGAACAAAGATAAAAACAGGCAAAAATTAGGATGCCAACTCAACTGCAGATCATACTGGAGATCTACTGTAATGAATGAGCTTCAGATAATTAGCCCAGTTGAACCCTACCTCTTCACTCCCCTTCGGAATTCAAAGAGTTTCTGCCCCTCTGGAATGGAAAACACTCTTATTACTGTCCCCTGTAAAGAAAACAAAATAAAATCATTTTTCATTTCAAGTTCGTTCATTGCATATAAGCTCTAGTGAGCTGAGTACAACTACAAACAGCAAATCATTTTGCTGTTAAGTTATTGCTGTTGATGCACACCACGTACTAGCATGAAATATTTATGGAGCTTGTTCGTAGGATGTGTTTGAAGAGTAGAGAAACAACAAGAGGTGGGAGCTACTGATGTAGAGAACAAGCTATGCATCAAGAACAGCCCTTCTTACCATATTTGAACAGGAAAATGACCACACTACACAAGTACCATGACTGCAGTCACCTGGATGTCTTTGTGCCTTTATCAGATGCAATCAATTACACCTTTATATTCTAAGCTTATTACTAAGAGAGCAGAGGCTTCAGGCTTTCTAATTTATACAATTTAGATGGACAATTTGTCCTCATGTGCCAAAGACTGGGAAGACACTTCTCTCTATTTTGACTTTAACTGTCTTGTTTTCATTAGGAAGACAGCATCAAACCAAGACAAATGATTTCTAATAAGTATCCTGCACTAAAGAGAGGAACACTTAGAGGATTGCCCTGATTACAGCCAGATTAAAATGTGTTTATTTAAATAACCTCATTATCCAATATGTCACAGCATGGAAATTGCATCAAATATCATTAACAGTTCTTAATTTAGATTTGCCATTATAACTGCAAGCCACCTTTTTTTGGTGCTTGCACACAGAATTGTGCACGCTTAAACTTACTTAAAATACTTAGAAACAAATTTCATTTTGATCACTGTCCGCAAGTCAATAAAAAGCCACCTTACCTTCTCTGATGCAGTGGCGAGTTTAGTCCCACTTGCGTCAAATGCCAAAGCAGCCAAGGGACTATCGTGAGCTGGGATCATATTAGCAGCTCTCTATAGGAGTGAATCAATAAAACATAACCTTAGTACAGTACAGGTTAAAAGTTACATGTTTGCAGCTTAATGACTGCACATTTAAGAGCATTCAAGGCAAACACACGTCTGACTTTATGGACAACAGCTGCGAGATTTATTTCTGTAACTGACAAGTAAAAGTACATGAAGTTATCAACTGAAGCATGTGCACAGAGAGTACAAGCAGTAGAAGGATACTTAAAAGACAATTCAAATAGAAATCACATCACTTTACTCCACTCATTTGCCCAACTCTACTCATCAAATCTAATATTAGCACCTGTATTTTCTTTGCTGATGTTCTGTGAAGCCCAGCTACAAGAGATACTGCAAACTCATGTACAGGAACATAACTGAGTGTCTAGGCGTTCCCCTCTGAGCAAGTTATTCCCAAACACTGCATCTGGAAACAGCCTTCACAAAAATCCTTACCAGATTGATGGTGTCAAAGACTTGTACTTCTCCAATAGTTGCACTTCCTGGATAGGCCAGGTAGCAGTTATCATTGTTTATTGATAAAGCACACAACCCTAGAAGGGATGCAGAAACAGAATTAGAAAGAGGCAAATTCCAAGACTCATGCAGCAAAAAACTTTCTGATTCTGTGTTCGAATATTACAGAGGGAACACAAGTTGCCCTCACAAGATAGCAACAGAAACAGAACAAGGATGAGCAATCTCAGACTCAACCTGCAAAATATTCAACTATTTAACATAAGTTAAAGTTGAATATCAAGTAGAAAATGAAGAATACCAATAGAGCTACAATAACTGACTTAATTTTACTTGAAAGAAGAATTAACAACACTACAGCTCCACGTAGGAAATGTTACACATTGACACAGAATGCACTTTTCAGAGCTACGCCAGCTAACAACATACATACCTGCGGGATTGGGAGGCGTCTCCCTGATTGTATGTAGTACCTTCATGTCTCGTATGTTGTGTATATAAAGAGACTCTTCCAGACATACTATCAGCCTCTAGATGCAGGAAAGAGGACAAAACGCTGTTATCAAACTGGAGTTTATACTAATTTGTCAATCCTAAAAAAAATTTGTAGCAAAAAATGCAGTAGGTATCTTCCAATAGAGAAAAGGTTGTACCCACCTGATGGGTAGAAACAAGAGTCTGACAGAAGATACACAAGATACACCTCTTGACAAGGCTTCAACAGCGCAATACTACACTCAGCCACTTGAACTGACCAGTGCGCTTGACTCCTCTCAACCATGCTAGTGCAAATTGATTTAAATGAAGATGATTTACATTACTAGTTTAAGGCAGCAAGCCAAAAACCTTCATTTAAAGCTATTTAATTCTTATTCTGTACCTGCCCTTACGTATTTCCCCCCCCTCCCCCGTCAAGAGGCCAATTAACATGTGGAAATAATTTCCTGCTTTGGATAAACAGAAAAAAACATACAAGACTTTTTAAACCATTTATAGAGCCCAATACTTACTCATAAATAGCTGTGAGAGGCTTTTTTAAAAAGTTCTTATTTTAACTTCAAGACCTCATTTACAATTTCATAGACTACATCTGGTTGACTAACAAAATGTTACTCATTTAATGCTACCTCACTATGCCAGAAATCAAATTAGCCACTGTTACCCTTATGATTTTAAACAGGGATCCCCATCCTCCCACACCTGATTTTTGGAAGTGGGGACAATAAGACAATAAGATTTTTTCTCCTTCAGATGCCACTCCCTTTATGCTGAATGAACTAGTTGAAGACAAAGTGGTCTGTACTTACAGAAGAGCCCACTAATGATTTACTAATACAGCAAACTCTGGTTCCTGGTACTTAACTCAAAAATTTACCAGTTCAGTGATTTATTTATTTTTTTAAAAACGAATAAAAAAAAAATTTAAAAAAAATAAATTTAAAACATAAAAGGTGAATAGATAACAACTTAAAGTTCAGCCCTGAACAGAAACTGTCATTTTCACATACTTTCACATTCAGGATCACAGGATGATTCACACTGGGAAGGACCTCAGGAGGTCTCTAGTCCAACCTCCTACTCAGCACATGCCCAGCTTACTCAGGGCATTTTCCTAAGTAAATACATAAACACAGAACCAAAAACACTTAACCAAGTATGAGTACTGAGATGCTACACAGAAGCTACGGTTGCTGAAGTAGAAGTTAATTTCAAATAGCAATTCGTTCACCAAAGGAAGAGACATCAATCAGCAGAGGAAAGGCAGGGTAAGATCTATAACCCCTTCCTGTGTTTTCACCCAGTCAAAGTTACTACTCACCTGTCTATTGAGTTTGACAGCCAAGATGGTGTTGGAGTAACTGTAGTTGCAAATCTCTGTCCCCTTCTTAAAGTGACAAACTTTCAGCTTGCGCGGAGCTTTAAGGCTAACGATGGCCACCAGGCTACTGGAGAACAGCCTCTCCACAATGCACACATCTTCTGTGTCAGCTGAGGAACCACAATAACGAGAGAAAAACAGAGGGAGATTTCAGGGGAGAAGAATGATGCACGTCAACAGGAAATACTGTCTAAGGAAATACAGCCTACCACCGCAACAGCTCAGAGTCAAGGGGAGATGCACAACAGGTTTTAAAGCAGAAAATCTACACAGCAAATGCTGATTTACAGCGATTTCTCCCTACCCCAGGTGTCATGCAAGTTTACGCTTTAGAACAGAGCATCTACTTGGCCCTGCCCAGGATCCAGCAGAAAAATATCCCAAAGATACAAAAATCAGCAAATTGCCAAATTTCACAATCTTACAATCTTCTCTACCTCTGCAGAAATCTAGGGAAACAAAGTTTTGGGGGTTTTAGAGAGAGTGTGGTGTTTTGTTTTTAAAGCCATGCTACACATGGAAGGGGTTCTGATGACCAAAAACCCCGGTGTTTCTGCATACCTCTCCTTGAAGAAAGAAAGGTTATTGCACTCAAAGTAAACTCATTTGTTATAAGACTGCTTCAGCCGCTGATTGGTATTTTTTACCTGACAGCCCCTAAAAACCCCTCTCTGCAGCTCTCCCACAGCTACTGGCTACACCTGCCCTTCCCCTGCAGAGCTGAATCAAGACGAGCAACTTGAGTCTTTGGCTTTCATCCACTAAAACAACCCAACTTTTCAGAAGTCAATATGTGGATTAGCTCAATGCTTAACACATTCCAAATCATAAAAATAACAGTTAAAAAAAAAAAGCTTATTTCTGAAGGCTTCTGTTTTGGCCAAGAGACACTTTAAATAACTGGCACTGTTCCCATCACCCTGGAAAAAGTTCTGTCCAGTGTTCTCAGCATATGACAATGTCATCACTGTGTGATATGTCTGCTTTCAAAGTGCTTCTTCTGAACAGTTATTTCAAGGAAAAAGAACAGAAAATACTTAATGCTCTACATTCTTTTGAGAGAAATAGCCTCCTTATGAAAAACAAGCAGGTTTATACGAAGCATTTCCAGTATTCTATGCAACATAATTGACTTTTATCTAAATCTCATATTTAATATGGTACTTTTCCAGAGACGACAAAACAGCTCACAGAGGCTTTGAAAATTCAATTTCCTCACTTCTGCAACAGGGATAATGCATTTTAGCAATGACTTTGTTTTCAAGGAATTGCTCTCCATTTTCCTGATGCCACACACAATACATAAGAAATACAAAAATCTGCTTCAATAAATTTATGCACAGGCTTTCAAATGCAGAGGTCTATGTTCCTTGAATCAGACTAAGTAACATAAAAAATTCTCAATTATTTCACAGTATAGGTTATCAGCTTTCCATCTAAGCCTGGAGTCCTTCCCAATGATGGCATTCAAGAGTCAGATGACCAGCACACAGAGACCCAAAAAGCACAGTCTGACTGCTCTCTGCCCCTGGGTGAGCACAGCTTCTTTC
>NW_010160627.1:4477-11322 GCF_000695765.1 Mesitornis unicolor | reverse complement strand
TTTCCCTATTCAGGTGCAACTGTGCTAAGACACAGCTTTTGGGATTTGTGACTCTATTTCAGAGGAGGAACAGCAGCAGAGATTCAGATGGAAGTAGTGCTGTCCTATGCTGCAGTGCAGGCAGCAGGAAAGGCACGCAGGGAGCGTTATCAAGAACTAAGCAGTCACAGACAGAGGAAAAAACTTCCAAAAAGGAAAACGCTTAAAAGGTACAGACAATCCTTCAGTCTGACTGTAAAAAGACTTACTATAATACAGACAGTTACCTTTAGAGAAAGGCTTTGTGATGGGCTTTTAATTAAATTTACTTGAAAAAAATACAGGATGCACCTCTGTTCTTTTGCCTCACCCCAACAGGAAGAAGTGAGAAAATCACTTCACAGCTACAAAGTCATGTATGCTTCCCAATGAG
This sequence comes from Mesitornis unicolor, assembly GCF_000695765.1. Lineage (NCBI taxonomy): Eukaryota > Metazoa > Chordata > Aves > Mesitornithiformes > Mesitornithidae > Mesitornis > Mesitornis unicolor. The sequence goes on along the minus strand of NW_010160627.1, from coordinate 10,910 downwards.
CTCAAGTAAAGTACCAGGCTATACTGCACATCCTACATCCACCTCACCTGAATTTACTACTGCTTCCAAACATATGGTTAAGTACTATAGCAACACTGTTAATATTTTTCTCCTATTTGTATTTTCTCCTTTATGCTACACAAGTATTACCAGAAACTCAGATTCAAAATACAGTAAGAACAAAAAGAACTACTGCAAAATGATTGAAGTATCAGCACTGAGGGGGGAACAGGCAAATACATAACAAGATTTTAGTTTCATAAACACGAGCATGTAGCATCACAGACAAGAGCTGGTTAGAACCAGCTAGATTATGATCAGCCATGCTTTTATTCCATTTTAATCCAAGAACATGAAGCATGTTATAAGCATTCATTAAGCCTTAAAGCATCATCCAATCTAATAATTATTTTTACAGGGGGATCAACCGAGCAGGGAATTAGGCGATTTGTACAGAGTCACAGTAGACGTCAGTGATGGGAGCAAACAAAAAACCTCCCATTCTTTTCAGTTTTCTCTCAAAGACAAGACAGCTGGGGCATATTCTGTAGTTTACTTCAGACGCCTACACAAGAACTGGCAAGTCAATCTTACAGAAGAGAGGGAGGAGTCCTTAAAAGTGCTCACTCAAAACAACACAGTCTTTAAACCTACTTAAACTAAATTGCAGGCAGGATGCACGTGTCCAGGAGGCCTCAAGATACTTTTCCTTGCGGAAAGAAGGTAGCCAATACATAGGAAGCCCTGCACCCTCCATATCAAGTTTTGAACAGGCATGGTTTGTATGCCTAAGACTGAAAATTACTTAACTGCACACAAAAAATAACGATCTCAAATATGCCTGCTGCAGATGCTGCACGTCCTGTGAGCAGAGGTCAAGACAGGCTGGCTTACACAGGTCAAACCATCAAGTTTGCTACTGAATGTTACCTCACATTCTGTGCTCTGTATTTATGAACTTAACACTCATGGAAGAAAACTTAAAATATCAAAGAGATTAAGCCAATACACACATCCAAGAACAGTTTGAAAACAAGACTGGAATCAGCAGGTCTCGATTTTAATCCCAGCTGCTTCCTCAGTTTATCACAAGATTTTGAGCAAGGCACTTGATCCAATCATACTGTTTCTTCCAAGGACTACCTAGAAGAAGCAGCGCTGCAAAGTTCAGTTTGCTCTTGCTCAGTATGTTTATTCAGTGTCTTGTGTAACAGGAGTCATCTTCACCCAGTGTCCTGGGGTGGTATCAGGCCAGACACTGCAAGTGCCAAACATACTACAGAGGTCAGGCACCTAAACTCAACGGCACAAACTGGAATCCAAGCCACCAATTAACCAGTACAACCAGATCATGACTCAAAACAGGCCGATGTAGCTGCAACACAACTGAACCTGACCACAGGTAACCTATTTGAACCTCACAAGCACTTCTCTCCATCAACTGTATACAGAATCAGGCTGTCACCACAGGTAATTGGCGATGTGAATCACACACCATTTTCAAATTTAAGATGCCACAGGGTCAGGTCACTTCAGGAATGGAGTCTGAAGGCAATTCTGCTGCACTGCATGATACATCAGGATCCTGCTATAAATGCTGACATCACAGCTACTGGTGCCATCTGTTCACGTGGGGTTTATAAGAAACCAAGGACACTCATGCATTGCATTCATAGTCTACTTATTAGCACCTCAAAGAGAGGGAAGTGCATGAACTGCTGGCAAGACAGGGGATACCACTTCTCCTCCAAGCCTCCCTCCATTTCATCTCATAGCCTACTTGCCTAACTGATCAGTATTGAGAAGTGATGGGAATTTGGAGTATTAACCCTGCAGCTACCGTGTTCAAAAATACTTTTTCAACAGCAAAGATTGGTATTAAAAAAAAAAAAAGATAAAAAAGGAACCCAAAGCCTTGGTTGGTTTGTTTTTTGTTTTAATAAATGTGTATTAGTGGTTCCCTGATCCCACAGCCAGTATAAAGACCCAAAAAAGACTCTTCTCACATCAGTAATTTTTTTCATAACCAGCTGCTACACAAGCTGGTTACTGGACATAAAATTACAAAAGCAAAGAGTTCTTCTCTAGCTCTTACCAAATTTCCCAACACAGCAGCTATATTTACATACAGAATACTGACATTTTACCCTGCCAGCAATCAATTGGTTTGTATTTATGTGCTATTTCATCACACATTTAAGGTTCCTCCTATGTCAATTTCAAATGACCTGTGAAAAAATGAAACATGTCTTATTCTCCCCAAAGTAAATCAACTGAGGGGATAAAAAAAGGAAAAAAAAGAAAGATACTTACTGCATTCATAGATCTGCTCTAATTTGTCCACAGAAGAAAGAGAGAAGAATTTGTAGCCTGATTTACTGCCAACTGCAAGGGACCTGAAAAAGAAACAAGGCAGTCAGGAACAAATGAAATCAGTTGTGAATCACCCTGGGGCAGATTCTTACCCTATCCTAAAACTCCAGTTGGGTCAGCCCAGCAAGAACAGCAGCAAAAAGTTTGACCGAAAAAGCCACGATAAACACAGGAAGCTTCCTCGACTTTGGAAAGGCCAAATAGCTTCAGAATTACCCCAGGTGGGGAATCCTGCTTCATGTTTTGTGAAACAGGAGTTCACAGCTTAATGCACACCTACTGCCCAGTTCATCCTGGTCATTCCTCCACCCAAACAAAAAGCCTTAGTCTGGAGGAAAGATGACTTGAACAATGTAATGCAAACCAATTACATCATTGCCTCATCGTTAGAGGTGACCTCCAAGCCCTTATAAACTGGGATTGTCTGGGGATTTTTTGCTCTTTCTACTGAAACCTTCCCCAGCCACCCCACAAGAGCTTTTGTATTATTAAAAAAAAAGGAATTCAAGACTGCCAACTCTAATTTTATGTGGTTTTATTTGATGGGAGTCTAGCACATCTAAAAAACGTTGTTGGGTTTCAGTCTCACAAATACTCACGCCGACTCTTTGGTTGGAGGCACCCTCTTAAAAATGCTAGTCACTGATGTTAAACAGATTTTAACAATAGGAGAACATTAAAAAACTGACTACAAACCCTTCTTTCCTCCATTACTCAATTTTCACACTTAGCTCACAGACCATTTAATTGCTTTTCCAGTCAGAGTCAAAGACAGGTCTTAAATTTTAAGCCAGAAAAACCTTTAGGCTTGTCTTGCAGGTCTTTACACATCAAGGCAGCAAACAATGGCACATTCTTAGTTTCCCCCTCCCTGTGCAGAGGACGATTTTATGCCACAGAAAAAGAAAATTAAGTCAATAGAGCTGTGCAGCAGTGTATTAGTGTGCTTATAGTTCCCATATTTCTTCCTGCCAGGATACATGGAGAAAAACTAATTAAATTCCAATAAAACGTATTCTGATATGCCAAACTGTGGCAAGTCATTCAATACAAGGCACAAACCCAAGCCTGCCAGTCAGGCTGCCAAAATGCCCTTCTGCACTCAGCAAGATGATTATCTGTAATTCAGATGCCCTAACGATTAGCTCTGCATTTAGAATACAAGACAGATTCCTAGAGTTCTTACTCTTTCTGTATTTTGCTGGTTTCAAAATGAGCCCTTTTGAAACTTCAAGGTATCCAGAATATTAAAAATTATTCCTCAAATGGCTCAGCCTCTGAAATTAAGATCCCAAGCTCTAAAATCAACTTCCGTAAGACGGCATGACCTTCTCTTCTAGGAAAAAAATACAACTGGCAAAGTCTGGTTAAGAAATTATATTTGAGAAGGTTTAAACCTTCAAATTAAAATATGCACCAGCCAGGCAAGAGAAGTAAGCCTCCTCAGATTCAATAACCAAGATATTAAAAAAAAACACATTAGGCTTAGAGACAGAGAAGCAACTGTAAATCAAAATTTTGTTGCTGCTGCTCCTCTAAGTCACCTTAGAAATACTGAATTTCATTTTACCCCAGACAAAATCAGTATGTTCAGCAGACTGTATCACATTAGGAGCCAAAGATGCTTCAGTGTTTTTCCTCAACTACTTTTGTACAACTCAATGGAAATCCAAATTCTGTGAAAAAGTACAAAACTGTAGTTGGGGGAAAAAAAGGTAATGAGTTAGCTTTTCTTAGATCATCTGCTGCTTCCCTCCAAAGAAGGTTTAACGAAGAATGACATTAAAACTGTCACTTCACAAAGGTAAACAAGCACTCAACCGAGTTAAAAATAAATGGTCACAAGACTCCTTGCAATAGAAATGATCTACAAAAGACATAGGATGATTTCCTCGTGGAGAATTCCACATAGCAGCTATTTGTGAGCATATTACCAGGCAGAATTGATTCCTGTATTGTACTTACAGCTTTAAATACAGAAAATTGTTGTATTACTGTTTCGCTGACAGTATCACTGAAACCAGTAAGCAAAACCATTTTCCTTATCCTACTGACTACCCACACCTCATTTAAAAAAGCTTTAGACAATGGTGAAAGCGAGTTGTATACATGATAAAAATCATTAGCCTGAGTAGAAGTCAAAATGAAGAAGCACGGAAGGGACCTTTCCATCCATGGCAACTGGTTTTTGTTATTCTTTTCAGGATCAAGGTGCTGAAGTCACAGATCGTTTGTTTACACAGGGCAGCTCGACTGGGTGTAATTAAAGCCATTTCAGTATGCATGCAGAACTGCAAAACAACCCGTTTTTCTTCTAGAACGGCATTCTTGGTTTTGGAGGGTTTGGGTTTGTTTTGGTGTTTTTTTTTTTCAATGTACTCTCAAATTACTCCTTATGAAACTATTGGAAACAGGCTTTTTATATGTAATAAGAGAACTCACTAGGCTGAGTTATACCAGCATAATCATAATGATTTAAATCCCCCATCTTCCCCCGCACTGATATTACATTTAAGCCCTTAAGACACTCGATAGCTATCTAAATGACCAAATCCCACAAAACAAGTATCTAGCCAAAATTACCTCACCTCCAAAAAAATATGTGCAACCATATGGGGAAGAAATATGATCAATAAGCCATTCAGCTATTGCTCAAATAGACGGCGGCCAACGAGAAGCTACTGCAGTTTATCAGAAGCTCCCTTTACAACGTGGGTGTTATGCTTTATTATCACCAATTTTCAGAGACTGATGAGAGACTGAAATTGAAAATAAAATCAATATCCAAAAAAATTGCCTTTTCTCTTCTAACATTATGCTACACACAGGTGGTTTTTAAGCTCTATTACATGTAGCCTCTATTAGATACCTTAGATTGTAGACACTGAGCTATTTCATCATCAAGGTTGTCCATTCAGTACAAAATTACCAATACAGCCATGATTTATGAAACTGTGTTTACCCACTTCTTTCAAAGATAATACTGTGCTCTGATCCAAGACTCCATAAATCTTGAAAGTATTCTCAAGAGGGCCTGTCATAAATAATTAAAACTAACCTCATCAAGCGAGCCGTGTTATGAGGTATTTCACATACTCGTTCCAAGATGCTGACATTCACTGTAAGTGCACTCACCTAGAGTGGGAAATCAGCTGGTTCGATCTCTCTGGCTCTTTAAAAACAAGTTTTTTCAGATGGGATAGAATCTTAGAGGTTTTCTTTTGCTGCTTTAATATACGTACAGAAGGAAGAAAACCAGTTTTTCCCTTTCTATATCACAGAGGACCTTAACTATTAATCGAAAATATTCTACATTAATCAGAAAGATCCTACTGAGGGCAGCTCTCTCAAAGATTAAAATCAATTGCAGCTGCAGTATAAACATGACTCCAGAAGCCATTACTATTTAAAATAACTGGTTAATTAAACTTACTTTCATTACAATACAGTCTCCTTATACTAATGCTCCACCTAATTTCAAACTAATGTAAATTTCCAAAGACAAAACACTTTGTGAACAAAGGCTTATGATGAAGTGGAGGAAAATAATAATAACAAAAGAAAGAAAAAAAAAATCAACAAAATTACGTAAGAAAATATTTACTAAGAAAACTTACTTTGCTTTAATTCCCCCTCTCAAATGCCTGCTGAAACTGAAGTTGTAACATCTTACAGACATGTCTTAAAAGAAAGGTCAAGAATGTTGTTATTTCGGACAAGGGCTAGATATAGAAACTCGTATGTTCACCAGCAGCATTCTGACAACCCGCAGGACATGTTCCCATTGTTCTTGTGTTAAAAGAAAACCCAACACAAACTTAAATCTGCTATGGCAGAAGGAGACCACAGTTGCTCATCACTTGACACGCAGCAATAGACCGGGACAACAGAAAGTTCATAATCCAAGTAAACAACATCACTGCTCCCAGGCCAAGTTCCCATCCAAGCTGTCACACACTGGGGAACAGTTCCGCTGGCCCAGATACACCAGCCAGGCCCACCTCAGCTGCCCTCTGCAGCACAACAGCGAGTAACACAACATACGACTGCTTCGCTCAGC
>NW_010160627.1:0-4446 GCF_000695765.1 Mesitornis unicolor | reverse complement strand
CTCTTTCCTTCCTTTTTCTGGTTTAACTTTAAAGCTTCCTTGGAATAAAGAGCTCTCCTGTCCTCAGGGATGACAGAGGAATGACACCTGAACCTAGGAGAAACGAAGGCAGAGGCATGAGTGCTCAGCACCTAACCCTTGGTGCCTCTCACCACAAGCAGTTTACTACAGAGATCCACACATCACACGGTAAGGGAATTATACTACAACTTCAGAACCATAAGCATTTGCTCAGAACACCGACACAAACTGATTTATTTGGGCAAAAAGGGGCAGAGTTGAATCAGAAAGCACAGATATATGGACAGATACGTGTCACATGTAACATCATACATAAACGAAAGCTGAGACTAAAGATGACCTTGCAAGTAAGGCAAACACCAGTGTTTTCTTTAGAAATCCAGATGCAAGGCTTCGTTCTGTCCTTCAGCTGGAGTTTGTTTTCAAACTACAGCGACTATTTTCCTTCCAACCGCTGACACTTTATTACTTACTTTTTTTAAAAGGCAACTAAAACTTCCCTAGTGTCAGTCAACTTGCATTATTTCACAGGCAGGTTCTTAGGTTGGTTATGGTTTTTTGCTTGTTCGGTTGGATGTTTTTGGTAAACCGAATCTGAATACCTGTAAGTTAACTTTTAAGTTCTTCCAAAGGCATTTCTCTGGGAATATTCGTGTAACAATGTAAAGACTGAAGGTTTTGCCTGTTTGTAACTGTTTTGTAAACTTTGCGATCTTGAAGTTATGCTTTAGGTAAAAAGTTACATACTTCTATTATATTATGCATTTCCCTTATAGGTTTTAAAGCTTGTATGAGGTAGTTTTTTCACAAACATATCCGTGCTCAGTTTTAGAAGTTCTCCCAGAAGTAATACAAACTGCACTCGGGTTTAAGTGGTACTTCTTACCAAATGTATATTGTTAAAGGTTTCTAACTGCTAAAACATGCCTAGCACCAAGATCACCCACAATCTTCTGCTGTGTGGCTTTGCTCGGACACCTGAATTCTGCTCAGTTGCTTCACTTTTATCTGCAAGCTGGCTCTCCTGCCTCTCAATCAGAGAACACCGGTCACGCCGAGTTGTGCAACGATTGATTCACTGGGGAAAAGGGCTAGGTCCAAAACAAGCAGACTAACATCTTCTGAAAATTACCTTCTCCATGTTTTTCCTTAATGAAAACAAACTATAGCAAAGAGAAGCCACAAACCAACTGCTTCTGTTGCATTACAGGTGAAGTGTTTTCCAGTCCCAGACAGTAATCCAAAACTCTCATGTAAATAAAGCTTAGGGCAATATGGAATAAAGAGACAAGACAACACTTGCAATGATGAAGATACTGTTCCAAGAGACAATGTCACTACATACAGCACTAACAGAAAAAGAGAGTTAAGTCTGGGAAAAACAAACAACTGAAAGGAAGATAGTGGATATCTGCTTCAGTCACCAGGGATTGCAACAACTGGGAAAAGCAACAGCAACTTTAATGCTGACAGCATTCTTCTAACTACCAGCAATCCAATTTCCCAAGACTGAAAGCTACCATGGAGCTCATCTCCTTCCTACAGGAGACAATAATTAATGACCAACTCTTCATAAAGCCTAGGAAAAGATAGCTTGATACCTATTTTTACCAGCAAGTACCATTTTCTCCTAATACAAGGCAACTGGCTCTGCTGTCTAGGTCACCACGACACATTTGAGCAAGACTGGAACTGGCACCTTGTGAAGTTGAAGGTAAGAGCTTTTAATGCAATAACAACAATGTGCCCATGTCATTTATTTTCCAATTATTTATGTCAGCGATTTTTTTAATTACTGAAGCACACCTTAAAGCATGATGTGAGCTTTAGTGGCTGGGAAGACATAAACAAAGCTTGTTTTTCATATACTGGCTGAAAGAATATGCATTTGTTTACCCTGCCTGTCTGGAGAAGGACTCCAGTTACTTGTAATATAAGTTGAAATTAAGTGAGCATTCTGACACCCAGCCTTGGAAAGTGTAATTCATTCCTAGCAAGTTCTTTTCAGCTCTTCTTGCCTGGTAAATGGTGATGTTCTAGATACACAGAACAGTACATTACTAAACCCACAGAGCTGACTTCTTGTTTCTCTATTCAAACAAGAAATTAAGAGAGATCACAAGTGAGGTAGAAGCAAATAAATAAATAAAATAAACTTCAGTGTAAAGAACTTAACCATTAAATTCTACTCTGTTTAAGAACTAAAATGCAACTTGGCTACGTGGGTCACTTACCACATCAGACAAGAGTTTTAGGAAGCTGCTGCTCTCGAAAACATCTGCAAGATTTGTTTTATACTCACTATTTTTCTTAGAGAAAAAATTTTGAGACACTATTAGAAAGAAGGGATACTTACTCAACATCATTCAACCATCTCATTTACCTCAAAGTAAGTGGCCTTTTAAATGATTCTCATAATTTTGAGGCTAAGACAGGAACAGGAGCCTTTTTACATTTATGTCATTTCTATAATGGATCTCTGAAAAGGCAAGACTATTATAAAATTACAAAAAAGACCTGGTATCCCAAGACTTTGAACTGCAAAGATTTATAGGTCAGGCCTGGATCACATAAAAAAAATAAATTACCAAAACTCTCATCAGCAAATCTCAAGGTGTTTTTTATATATATAATATAAATAAAAATTTAACCTACCTGCACAACAGACACGAGAATGCTCAGTACCAAAAAAAATCAGCTGTAGCACAGAAATTGAAGAGGATTTTTTTTATATTTACAGAAATGAAATGGGAAAAGTAGTGAAACAGCACATGTAGTTGAGGAAAGAAAGAATTCCCCAGTTGTCTCTTTTTCACTCAAAGTTAAAAATGAATCACACTTTACTCTGGCTTGTACACCCTGACATCTTTCTTTAAGGAAAATTAGTGTAGCCAGGCCTTCTACTGCTTTCATTTCATTTGCTTTCTTTTCACTTCCATCCTGGGTTTGTTCTCAAGTCAAACATGCAGCTCTCTTGTTCAAAAGAGGTTTTTTTAATTGTCACAACTCAGTGATGTTTAAATATACACAGCTCTCCACAAAGCTAAGGTGCAAATGAAAACAGGGAGTTGCTTTAAGGAAGGAGAAATACTAATGCTTTTAGATCACCAAGTTGGTGAAATATAATGACTTTTTGAAACTGCAGAAGACAGAGTGACAGATTTCCTAGTTATTAGGACTTGTTTTATCTAGTAATAGGTAAAAAATGGAAGGTATCCGATGGGCAAGCTCTATCTAGTACTCAATGGAAAAAAATAGGAAAAGCGGTTGCAAAAGTCTTTGGCTCAAATGAATGTATGATAATGATTTACTTACAAATACACAGAAGACTACTGCTTCCCCTACCACCACTTATGATAACTTATTTACTCTTAAAGTCTCTTGTCTCAAGTCTATCCAGCTCCACTTGTTCACCTCTTCAGCCCTAACAAAGCCTACAAAAGCAAACAGAGCATTTCCCTCTGCGATGTGACCTTTCTCCTCAACCTTAGCAGTCACCAAAAAGAATCTTCTCGCCTTCGCAATCCCCATATGCTACAGTAGATGGTGAAGACAATCAAAGGCCCCTCTTGGGAAGACATCATTGCTTGTAAAACAAACAAGTTATTAAAAGGAAAAACGACCACCACCACACACGTGGATAATGCTCAGTGATGCCAACCTGAGATCATTTCCTCTTACTCACTTCCTAGAACAAAACTCCTCCTTTCTCAAGTTCTTTTGGTTATTGCCCCTCAGTTTCATCTCTTCAGTCCTTAAGACAGTTGAATCCTTCTTTAAAGGATTTTAGTGCTCCAGTTCCAACTCTTAGCAATTTCTTACACTGAAAAATATTGCTCCTTAATACCCCCTATAAAAACTAATTTACACTAATTAATTTAAATACGCTGCAACAGTTAAATAATTTCCACTATGTGCAGCATGAACTATCTGAACCTTTCTGGAACTGAAACACAAAGTGCAACTTCAAGGACTACATGAAAAAGGCCTCTTCTTCAAAATCAAAGCCAAAAGAAGCATGGACTTATAAAAATACCTTCAAGCCCGAGGCACACTGCTTCAACACAGATAGCAGGTAAAAATAAATAAAATTGTACAGAAAGACAGCTATAACGAGGTACGATGAAGTCACAGGATGAAGTTTTTGCATGTTCTGGAGGATGTGGGTCTTTGTGTTATCTCAGTCTCCCCTAAAGGCTGCTCATGTTCAGGAAGCAGCACCAGCCCACTCTCCCTCCCCTCCCCAAAGCAACGTCGAGTAATGCCTCGCAAGCACAAGTAAAAGCTCCCAAGGGCAATAACCTGGAGAAGGGAGAAGTCAACGTGCTGCAACCACAGCTCCATGAGCCTTCTGCTGCCTGTCCCTACGAGAGCGGCCTCGCACTCCACCGCTCCACACACAAACCGGGGAAGAGAAGTGTTCCT
>NW_010160626.1:6415-18025 GCF_000695765.1 Mesitornis unicolor | reverse complement strand
GGACGAGCTGGGGAGGGGGGGCAGCGGTGCAATTTTCCCTCATAAATTTTGAATTCACAATTTTCCCCGATAAATTTTAGATGTACGAATTGTCCTCGATAAATTTTGGGTGTGCAAATTATCCCTGATAAATTTGGGCTCTACGATTTCCCCCAGATGATAAATTTTGGATTTACAGTTTTCCCAGATCACTTTTGGATGTGCAGTTTTCCTTGATAAATTTTGGCTGTGAAATTTTCCTCCATAAATTTTGTATTTACGCTTTTCCCTGATAAATTTTGGCTGTGAAATTTTCCTCCATAAATTTTGTATTTACGCTTTTCCCTGATAAATTTTGGCTCTACAATTTTCCCCAGTGATAAATTTTGGCTGCAAACAGCTTAAAAAATGCTTCTAGGGCACTGCTCACCCCTCACAAGCTGTGAGAGACACTCGCTGCATGCTTAAGGGAACCTTCAAGGCACCAAGAAGCACCCAAACATCAAATATCTACTGAAAAACACACAGCACTGAGTGTCCCCCTCCATCTGTGCCCTGGAAGGTTTTATTTTTCCCCCAAGGAGCACCCAGCTGTTTCACCGGACCCACACCACTACACAGCATCGCCGTAAGAAGTGACAAGAATAAACTCGGTGACATAATTCAGATTGCTGCTTCAAGCAGGAAACTGCTCTGGGAAATCCGGATTCCCGGTTTGAGGTGCGCAATGAGTCACCGCCTGCATTCCCTACAAAACACGGATAAAAAACACATCCACCTTCCTACGGTGCTGGGAGATCTCAGAGGAAAGGGGCCTCAAGGGCAAGTGTTCAGAATCCATGGCCATTCCCACCCGTGAGGTTTCTTATATAGGAAAAATGTCTCTTCTACTTGCGTATTACCAAACCCCAAAGGTTTTCATGTTTCGTTATAAAATGATCCGTTAAAAAACCAAACCAAAACACCGTTTTGAAAGGGTGCATCACTAAGGGCTGACTTCATCAAGGTGTGGCTGGAAATATTTAACGAGCCTGAGCGAAAGCGCATCCACCTGGGGTTGGGCCTTCTGAGGGCAGCGTCCCAGCGCGCAGCCCTCACCTGCTCAGGGGGCAGCCAGCCCCCAGAAAAGGCAAATTAGGGCAAAGAACTTCAAAAAAAAGGCAAATTAGGGTAAAGCCCAGCACTTTGAAAAATCCCAGTCAATATTCACAGCACCTGAAGATAATCCTTACATCACCATGAGGACCTGCTTGGGATTTAGGCTGTTTTGCTTGAAGGGAACTTACAGAAAATTCCCAGGGTGACAGCGAGCATCGGAGCCAAGCTTGGAGCTGCTGCACCCGGTCCAGAGCCCCTCTCTGTGCCCCAAATGAAGGTGTTAAATCCCACAACCTCACCAGACAGGACCTGAGCGAGGTCCTGGTAGAGCCCATTAAACCCCTGTCACTTACTGCTGGAGCAGATCTTGGGGAGAGCTTCACAGAGCTCCAAAGCTGTCCCTGATTTCCCCTCATTGCCTGGTACGCTCTGTGCTGTCTGCTCGCATCCGTCCTCCAGCTGCTGCAACCTGCTTCAGATGGCATCCATGACACCACAATGGCAGTACCAGTGGCCCATTTACCTTCCTCACTGGTTTCCAAATAGCATCTCCTTTTCCTTCTGCTCTGCTGTGTCAGATGAGGGGGGGGAATGGTGCTCGCTGGGACAAGAACAACATGAACAATCTGCCATGCTTTAAGGCCCCTGGACATCGCATCCCACCTGGCTGGCAAGCCCACAGGGGATATTTCGGCCCTAAGAAGGCCATTTCTTGTTATTGGTGACCCAGTGGAGCCTCCCAGCTCCCCAGGAGGTCAGGCAGGGCAAGCAGGATGGGTGCTGAGCAGCTACCGAGGGGGTGACCCCAGCCAGGCTGGGCATCAGCTCCTGGGAAATTCCTGACTGCAAGGTCATGGCTGTTATTAAAAACAGTAAAAAATTAACATAAATTAACATAAAATTTAATTAAAATATATATAAAGCTAAAAAAATTAATATAACATAATGTAACATATAATGTAAATATAATAAAAATAAAATTTCCCCTTGAAGCGTTGAAAAGCAGCAGTTACGGGGTGGTTCAGTACCCAGCAGAAGGGCAAGTCTCCATTTCCAAGCTCTCAGTGAAGGGTTAATGTCCAGAGGAACCATTAAAAGGCAGAGCAAGGGCTGGCGAGTGGAGGGAGATGGGAAATGCTGCTGCAGGTCCATGGAGATGCAGAAAGTCCTTCATATTTGACAGCAGAAAGACAGCCGGGCTGACCACAAACCTGACCAAAGACACAAATGATGAAGCTCTGTGGAGCAATGACTTCTTTAGGCTGAAGAAAAAAATACAGCTCTAAACCCACGGGTACCGCTGCGCCTCAGTAAACCTCCCAAATTATCCTTCTTTTAATAAAACAACAAATTAAAGCTACTGGGGAGACCACAAGCAACTTGTGCATCATTATTCCCTGCACCCCCACAGCTACTTTTATTAAAGGTGAGGATTTTGCTGCGGTAGCAGCCTCAAAATTACTTTAATAGCCCCCAAAAAGCCAAGGTAACCCCCCTAGGTCTCTGAACAGGGGGTCTGGGTGGGAGAAATGAGGCAGTGGCCTCCCCCAGGGTTGATTTCCCAGCCAAAAAGCAGCCATAGGGAGCAGCCCCTGTCCTAAAAGCAGGGCACAATAAGTGGTTTTTGGAGCAGAGCAGCAGAGGCTGCTGTTTGGGTGAGTGTCACGGCTAAATACAGTGATTAAAACACAGATACTGGCATTTTTCGGAGACAGTTGCAGGCTGGGGAGCACCGCTGCGGTAAACAGAGCCTCCGGATGAGCTGGATCGTCCTTTTGTCACTGAAAACTCAAAACGCTGCGGTTTTCAAAACATCAAATCCCCTCAAATACAATTGTAGGTATTTTTTGCCTCTGCAGCTGGCTGCCTTTTGGCTTGTAACGTTTTCCTCTTCAGGGAGGCCGACAACATTTGCTAAGCCAGTTATCCCCACAGCAGCACTTCCAATCGAGCCACATCCTTATCCACATCACCAGACCCAATTCTCCCTCAATTATTCCAAAAGCTGCCCAAGTGATTCCCAACCAAACCACACCATGACCCGGGGCTCACCACATCCAATCTTTTTACCGGATCCAGGGAGCATCCCTTGGTAACTGCCCCCTTTCCTTATACGTGGATAAACCCCTGCATGGTTTTTCCACATATAAGGAAACGCTCAAAGCTCGCAGGCATGAGAAGCCGCGAGGCTGAGCCCCAAACGCCTGCTCCGGGCTCGTGTACTCTGCTTTGTGTTTACACGACGAGAGTCGTTGAATTTGAGCTCGCAGCAGCCCTCTTTCTACTTTTAAGATTGATTAATCAGTTCCGTACTTCATTATTATCCCGAATAGGGAAACTGAGTCACGTTTTCAATGGGTTGTCAGGGTAGACCTTGCACTCCACCTCCCGTCTCCTAATCCCCAGCTCACAAGCTCATTTCCTCGCCTCTTCTGCTTTGTTTTTCCGCTATGAAGGAAGAGATGATGGATCACCTTGTTTTGATCCCAGGGATGCATTTTTCCTTAGCGTTGTACAAAGATAGAAAGCAGCGGCCCTGGAAATGAGGAATTTTGGCTGCGATTGGCAGCAGAATTGCTTTTTGCTTTTCTGACAGATTTCTTTCCGTTTCTTAGCGCCGTGCGTGGTTGCGGCTGCCTCGGCGTTTTCCAAGGGAGGTCCAGGCATTTCTGGAGATGTCCAGTACACCTCAAACCTTTACTTTTGCAGAATATGTTGCATTTTGCCTGCTGGTTCTGCAAACTGACGGTCAGCATTGCTGTAAACCCCACTGTTCCTCCATGGATCAGATCTTCTGAAGCATCTCCTCATGAGAAGCTGAAGCACAGGCAGCTCAAGCCAGGGAGGGAGTTTTCCTGGCAGAATTAAGCTGATTGCTCCAGAAAACACACCGAATTTGTGAATTTTGCCCCTGTCTATTAGGAACATTGAGCTGCAGCCCAGAGGTGCCTTGAGGAGATGCCCTGGGAGGCGATGGGGACCGAGCAGCGAGGCCGTATCTGCCGGTTGCCATGGATACGATCGCTGCCGGTCTCCCCATATCCGTTACCTTCCCTTTCCTGGATGCTGTGGTCTGCTCCCGTTCCTGCTCAGCGCTCAACCATCGACATCCAGGCCAGAAAAATCATCTATTTCAAACCTAGACATCGCTTCCCAACATCATCCAAGGGGGGGAGCAGGAGGTGACTGTGCTTTTCGGTATTTGAACTATGCGAGCATGATAATGCTCTGCCCGATGATGTTTGGTGCTGCCCCAACCTCCTGGCTGTTTCCTGGGCTTTCAGAGGAGCCGTTCTCACAGCTCAGCCTTTGCCTGTGCTTCTGGATTTGGGATAAAACCGCTCTGGACTGGGACCCTGTGGGTGCTCGCTGTCACCTCAGCACACATTTAGCACCGCAGGCTCCAGGGACCTCAGCTCCCTGTTGGAAAGGAAAAACAAGAGGTCAAACATGGCTCAAAACACACCCATAAAAGGCTTTTATGAAACCCCTTATAAACAAAACAAGCAATCACTTTAAATATTTTTTAAATGTTAATTTTTAAAGCAGGTTCGCAGCTCAAGGGATAAGTTATTTAGAGTGAGTTATCCGGCAAATTTTGGCTTTAATTAGCATACAGCTCTGTTTGTAGCTTATTTCAGTGTAGCTGCGCCGTGCGAGGGAGTGATAACATAAAAGAGAAAACTTAGAAACTGTAAACAGGAGTGAAACTGCCAGGGCTGTTCTCACTGTCCCCAGCCAGGGAGGAAGCTGAGTAAACAACGGTGCTAAGAACGGTCGGGTTTTGTGATTATTTTAGGTTTAAGAACTTGTAAACAAGAGATGAGGCTTTTAAGTGGGTACAAATAAATGCCCTCAGTTTTGTGCTACTCACAGAGCACACAGGTCCCAGTTTCTCCAGACAGGGTAAGGGAAAACAAAAGCACATTTCAACAGAAACGCGGCTCTGGCGAGAGGAAAATGTCATTCCAGCGGCCTCCAGCCTACGTCAGGCGGCCGAACAAGTCTGGTCCTGCTTCATAGAGGGCACACACCAACACCGGTTCCTCATTACCCCGTTCCCCAGGTTGGGACGCCATCATTCAACGCTAAAAAAAGCTCAAACAATTTCAAAATTGGGAGTGAATTTCAGAAACGCTGATAAGAAGCCTAAAGACCCCAGCGAATTGCTTTCCTTAGGGAAAAACAAACTTTATTTCTGTGTAGTTTCAGACTGATATACTCACAACTGTATGGTCTTACAATACAGAGACTGCTGTACAAATACAGCCTTGAAAAGCCACATCACAAAAATACCCAGGGAAATAAACATCCAGAATATGAGAAATGATCCTGACTGGGAATATTTTGGCCTAACGACCAGTTGTGTCACGTGGAAGATGTAATACAAGCCTGATTTTCAAGAGAGGAATGGGTAAGAGGTGACTTAATGCAGAGAAAGACAAGCAGGTCTCCAATTCTTCTTTAGAAACCCCTGTTTTCTTTATTTTAGAAGCCAACGAGGCCAGCACAGATCTGACTGGGCCGGTTTGTGCAGTCAGGGAGCAGAGATGTACGCGGTCCTCAATGCTTTCCTTGTTGGGGAGCCAAAAAAAGGCACAAGACGTTCAGGGAAGGCAGAAACCCGATTACCTGGCAAAAGAAAAGCTATCCATCCCTCATCAGCATCACTATAAAAAGAGATCCTGCAGTTAGCGAGGCTCTTCGATATTTTGCAGGGTTGCATGTCGCAGCACTCCGTGAAACGGTGCAGAAACACGAGGGTGGTACTTTGCTGCTGCACCATTTTGCAATACTCCCTCTTTGCTCCCCCCGGCACAGGATCAATGCCCGACAGCGGAAGAGAATTTGCTTACGGCAGAGGAACTTTGTGTTCCTGCTTTTTAAATGGCCCTTTTCTGCCCTCACCTTCATGATGAGCAGAGGAAGGGAGCCTGGAGGCTGCTCTTCAGAGCTTCCTCTTTGCAGAGCAGGCACTGGTGGGTTGTATCAGTGCAAGGATTGCCCAGATGGGCTTTTCTGGCTCTCCGAGCAGAGATTTGGTGCATTACTTGGTGACTTTACCTGGAGTACTCACATCGCTGCTGATGAGGGGGAAACCGCTCGATCCTTATTGAGAAAAATCCTCTTTCAGAATTATTCTCTAATGCCCATACAGGTTCAGCTCAAAGCAGGCTAAAAAGTTCTCCTGGCTGAGTCTTGCATGCTGCTGCCATTTCATTGTCGTGCTCCAGAACTGCTCAGAAAAGATGATTTCTGAGCTCAAAAGCAAGAAGCTTAGTTTTATCTTTCTTCTGCTAAACTTTATGTGATCGAAAGCCGTCTCTGCTCCGCTGCGGCCGGGCCTTCCCTCTGTCAGCGTTGCTCAGATTAATAAAGTTTTCCCACTGGGGACTAAATATCTTTTATAGAGAAATGTCCCCCAAATATTCATGTTCAAGGACTCCTAAACAAAGCACACTTTTAAAGCATCATAATCCACAACTGCTCAATGCACAGAGAAACCTCTGGGGTGCTCAGGGGACGTGTCCACACCTCCGCATTGCCCTCACATGCATCTCCAACCACCGAGGAACAGCAATTTCCAACGTTAAAACTCGAGCAGTGGGTGCTTTCTCACCCAGTGGAGAGAGAATAGCTTCAGCGCACGCTGCTTTATATCAAGAAAGGTTTTGCCAGAGGCAGCAGAGTTTTCAAAGGTTCCAGCTCGGGAACGTGGTTTGAGTTTTGCTGCTGACTTCAGTGACAGCAGAAATGAGATTTGCCTGGTAGGGAACAGCTCCTTTCAGCCTTTTCCTGTGGGAAATCAGGTATTTGCTCACAAGCTGCCTTCAGAAAGCCCTGGCCAGAGCTGATGTCTTATTTATTCGCCTATTTAAAGTCTTCACAGAATCATTTTCCCCTTAACCTAAGAAGCCACTAACATAATGTTGGAGATAAATGTCCTGTGGCAGCAGCCCAGCATAAGAGATGATGGAAATAGGGTCAGTGTGTTGGAAATGGATAATAACTAACATCTGATGCGATGTTATTTAACTCCAAAGTCTTCTCTCAAATATAAGGACTCTGGGGTATGCTATAGTACTCAGAATAGTACAAGAATCGTAGTGCTATTCGCTGTTAACACTCAGTAATGCCATATACTTGTTGAAAGGTAATATTGATCAACGGAGATGGAAACCAGGTTTTTGGCAGCCGATTGCCAGCTCCTTGGAAATTAATATGGGAGTCAATTACCAAGGGATGAATGTCCCCTCTATAAGATCAGCAGCTCGCTTTGGCATGAGTCACCTCCTGCCAGAAGCGTTTCGGAACAGGAGGATACAGGCAGTTTAAATATCATCACTGCGGCCTTAGAAATTAATTGTTCAGGCAAGCGAAGGGGTTATGTCAGGAAGCAAAGTGGTCTGGATCGAGAAGAGGATAAATCAGGCTACCTGGAGCATCGTAGGACCTAATGGTCCTGCAGTTCTTAGCAGCAGTCACAGGGACAATGGACTTATTTGCCTCTCAGTGTAAGATGGGGATTGCGAAACGCACAAAATCTGCAGCACTGAGCTGGAGAATCCCTCTTGCGAGGAAAGCCCGGTATTGCACAGGGGTTTATGTAAGGAAATCCGTGCATGGTCGCTGCGGGGTTGTATCTGCACAGGGTTGCGGAGGAGCCACGGTTGTGCCTTCACCTCCACACGGCGCTGCCTGCTCAGACGCCGTTTCCTCACACGGGGCAGGAATCCAGCACGTTTGATTTTGAAAAATAAATCCTCGCACTCCTCACTGCTCGGGGGCACAAAGGCAGCGAATGCTCAAAGCCAGGGCTGGGCGCACAGCGCGCGAGAAGGACCTTGGGGTGACATTGGGGTGTTTTATCTTAAATTATCTGTTTACTAATGGGTGCAAGCCAGGCACGGTACAGGGTATTACCTGGCTGGGATCAGTATGCTCCAGTCCAACCAGTACACTCCAGTATAACCAGTACGCTCGCTCGGGCAGCAGTGAGGCTGCAGCCCAACCACGTTGGGAACGACTGGAGGAGAGGGTCCATCAGCATCCCCAGCTCTGGGCTGAGCTGGACTGTTATTTGTCTCCGCAAACACAAAGCGTAAGCTCAGCTTAAAGCTGGTGCATCCTTGCTGTGCTGATAGAAATTGTTAATTTGCAGAGTGAATCAGTGAACTGAACTCCCAAAGTGTTCCCGTGCAAACGGAGAAGAGCCCTGGGCTGCCCATTTTGCTAATCACTGCGGGTTTGTTATCTAGGAACCAGTGGGGCACGGTGACAGGGCCTGTTCAATGGAGACGTGAATAAAACCTGCGTCATATTTTTCAGTACAGTGCACACTCAGCTGTCCCTGAAACACTGGAGTTCAATATTTGCTACGTCTTCATGCCACAGCATTTAGAGTTGTGACTGGAAATCTCTACCTTTTCGTTACAATTCTGGCAGTGTTTTGCCCACTTTATCCAATAAATGTGTAAATCCCTGCCTCAATAACTGCATAAATCCTGGCCCAAATAAACACACAAACCCCAAGCAGGTATTGAGAACTGGAGGAGAGGAAGGAATGTGCCTTACCAGGAGCTCATCTTTCCATCCTGCATCCACTTCAAGGAAGTACCATGAGGGTGTCAAGTGCTCCCCATGCAATCTTGGCAGCTCTGGGAAGCGGCCACTTCCTTTCCACTGCTCCTTGGTAGAGAAAAATATGGAAAGCACGCGTGAGAAGGAGATACCCCAATGGCTAAGGTATTTCTTAACATAAAAGGTAAAGGAAAACCAGCTCTCTGTAATTAATGGCATTGCTTCAGCCCAGTACACGTTACAGGATGCAGTCTGTGAGACTCAAATGCAACACTGGTGAAAGTCACTGGATAGGAAACCGAGCACGGAGTTTACAGCATCTGAAAAATCACCTGGGTCAGACTTTTAATCAGCAGTATGAGCTAGCACAAATATTGCAATTGGATTTCCTAGGCTGTATTTAGCTGGTAGAGAAAAAAAAGCACGCACATTCAAAATACTGGCAAACAAAAGCAAAAGGAGATGTGGCGAAAAGCTCAGGAAGCTTTTCAATAAAGTATTATCTTTTTAAAAAATAATATGATTTATTCTGTAATCCCAGGTTGAAGAGTCAGCCAGGCTGACTGATATAAGCAGTTTGTACCAACAAGCCCAAAAGTGACCAGGCTTATACGATACCTATTTAAATCCAGATTTAAGATGAAGTATCCTTTCCCCAGTTGAGGACAGATGAGACGGATGTGGCAGCTTTAGTTTAGGCTTAAACTTTTGGGACGTGCCCCAGCAGCTGCAATAACGGCCTGAGGAAGAGGAGGAACGGTCCAGCGATGCTTAAAATAGGCTTTGGGCAGCCAAAGTTCAAGGGCTCGCTATAGCACGGAGAGGTTCCTGTGGGACGTCAGCGATGCCTGAACACTGACAATGAACCGAGTGCTTTGGGTTAGAAGCCAAAACTTGAGAAAAAAAGCAGAAAGCGCTCACATACTGTGATGGTACAGAAAGATTAGAGAGGCTCCAAGGGCACTTGCTGCTCAGCAGATCGTTATTTCCCTAATCCAGATCCTCTGGAGCTGGCAGGGGACGGTGGAGTGCTCCTAAAAGTCAATGACACGTTAGATTGGGGGAAAAAGCAGCATAAACCAGGCTGCGGTCACCCCGGTTTGCTCACAGGCAGCCTGCGCTGCGTTTGGGCGCTGCTGCCGTTTCTTGGGCTCCCGAGCAGGGATTTTGTGTTTGCTGGTACCACCGTGCGGCCGGGGGAAGGAACGGGCTCTTCGTCAAAGCGGCATTAATGAGATTAACGGCACCGTGCAAATCGGAGTCCACCGGGCTGTGGTGAGGAGGCACCGCGAGGCTGCCAAATGCAGCCTTCCCCTGCCAACCCCCCTCGCATCCAGCTTTTGAAAGCGTGGGTATTTTTCCTAAGATAAATTAATTGGGTGTTAATGGAATTTTCCTTCCTTGGTTGCTGCAGGGCTTGCCAACGGGTAATTTGGTCACGGTGCGGCAGGGAAACCCGGGCGTCTCGAACCGGGCTGCATCCAACAAAACCTGCTCGCCAAACACCCACAACGCAGCCACAACCTCTGGGGTTATCTCCAGCAAGAGGGAAATTAGGAAAAAAATTAATTTAATTGCCTAGGTTTGCAATCAGTCCTCAGGCTACAGCAGTAACCCCTTATATCTGTACGTTCAGTTCCTACGCTGAGATAACATTTATTTCCAGCAACAATAAGCAGAGATATCACTTTATTAGAATAATGGCACACAATCTCCTGTCTGGGCAATGCTAAAATAGTAATCTAGGGTAACTGGATTAATAGTAATCTAATAGTAACTCCTCTCTCTCTCCTTATTGCCGTACGTGCTCACCTCTGCACAGCAACAGCAGCAAACAAGCGTGAGAGCAGGGGAGAGCTGCTGCCTGCAGGGAAATTTGTTAAAAATCCGAAAGTAAACTCAGTGGGATAATTGAGTAAGAGAAAACTACATCCACTGTCAGATCCGTTGAGAAGGGGAAAGCTGGAAAGTGTGGGGTGTGCGTGTCTGGTAGCAAAATGGGATATTCCTGTATGAGATGTCTCACATCTGGGTCATCTGTGGGACCGTCCCTTCGATGCTCTTGTGCATCCCAAGGCCATGAAATGTTCTTGTTCAGAGGCTTTAATGCATTTTAATAGAGCTCATATTTGGGAAGTTCACAGAATCACAGAATGGCTCGGTTGGAAAAGCCCTCTGAGATCATCACGTCCAACCGCTCCTGTCTACCCCCTAAACCATATCCCTAAGTACCTCATCTACCCGCTCTTTAAACACATCCAGGGATGGTGACTCCACCACCTCCCTGGGCAGCCTGGTCCAGCTTCTGACGACCCTCTCAGTAAAGAACTTAAGTTAAGTTGTCCCTGATGTTTTCAGTTCCCGTTTCTTCTGTCACGCCATGGATTTTCCAGCACCTTAAAAAGCAAAAATGTCAAAATAGCTTTAAAAAAGCCCATCCTTTCCCATCAGAAGCCTTCCTGAAAGTCAACTCACCGGAGCTCTTCATTAGCGCCACCTCCTCCTCGTTAGCCTCAATCAACCCTTGCTCAGCATCAGCCCCCCACGCCATCTCCTTCCCATCCCTCGCACACGAGGACGGGCTCACGCTGTAAATTGTGAGTTTAACAGAGCTCCATTTCCTCTCTACCAACAGCAGGATAAGGACCCATTTCTCAGGAATTATAGGCAGCAATATTAGTCCCTGGGTAGGACATTACCATACCTGGGATGATTTAGGGACAATGAAATCCCTGTGCCATCGAGCTCGGTGATTCTTCTGACACAAATGAGCCTGCGACTCAACGTTCACGGGATTGGAGTCCGTTTTCCTCCCCTGTTCCTCTTCACACCCACCCATGGGCTCGGCTGGCGGGAGGAGTATCTGTCATTTTTTCCAAAGATAATTGAGCTCTGTGAACGCAGATGAAAACGGCTGCAGGAGGAAATGATCCTGAAACTCAAACCTGGTAA
>NW_010160626.1:5724-6384 GCF_000695765.1 Mesitornis unicolor | reverse complement strand
GAAGAGCGGGGACAGGAGTTCATCATTTTTTGGGAGTCCTCCCGACACATCCAGTTCACTTGTCCTTATGCTTTTTTTTTTAGCCCAAAAATTCACTTTAACTTGAAAACAAAGCCATGTCTGGGGTAAAGGTGGTTCTGTAGGGTTTGGTATCTAAACATTCTCCAGCCCCCAGCAAAAACCTGAAGCATGAAGAAAACACGGGTCATCCGCAGGCTCTGCTGGACGCGTTTCCAGCGCCGTTAAGAACGCGGCTGCTCTCCGCAGTCTCACTTATTAAGAAGCAAATAAATGATAGCAGCAGCCTGGCTCTATTTCCCAGACAATTTGTGCTGGGATTAATAAAGTGAGAAACAATTTAGTGGTGTAGCCACTGATTTTATGTGGATTTAAACCATATTAGCACACAGCTGCGTCTTCAAGGGACCCTACTCATTGGCCTTTCTACTGTTGGGGTGACTTCCTGCACCCCAGATGTGGCTGTTCGCAGAGGAATAGCTGCCAATTCCCCCCACCTTTTGAATCAGGCTTCTGGCTCCTTGTCTCTCCCTTGTACAAGTCGTTTCTTCTGTAAAAGGATGGATAAAACAAAGGTGGGAAAGGTATCAGACAGCAGAACAAGAAAAATTATCATTTAATTGACAGCGAGTGCTCAGAGCT
>NW_010160626.1:5484-5707 GCF_000695765.1 Mesitornis unicolor | reverse complement strand
AGACAAAACGCTTGCGTGTCTTACTCTAAGTACAGACAAATCCAAATGCCTCGCTCAGCTTTTGGGACGTGCAGTAACCGTCTACCGTGAAGCCACGCAGCTGCCTCAGCATCCCCAGGATCCCAGGTTACCCTTCCAAACATCACTGACACCTTGGCATCCTCAAGATACCGAGATTATTGAAGGATAGCAGACAGAAACCAGCGGTTCATGTTTCCAACAG
>NW_010160626.1:0-5452 GCF_000695765.1 Mesitornis unicolor | reverse complement strand
AGCCCAGTGACCCAAGCTCTGGCAGCTCCGTTTGTCTCCACCTTGTACCTGAATTTTTACCCAAAGTTGGTGAAATCCACGGCTTTTCCTCATCATCAGCTGCAGGCCAGGATGGTTGCAGCACATTCCCAGTGTTCAAATCCTCAGTTTGATTTAAAATAGGATGTTTTCTCTCTTTAGCTGGAAGATAATTGCACATCACTGGTACCCTTCAGCAGATCACTGGGGAGCGTTTCGTGTTTGCTTTCTTTCCAGCAAACACCGGTGGTCCCTGGTTTTTGTAAGCTCAAATAAACAGGACAAAACAACTCTGCTAACACAGAGACCACCTGACAGACCCGCTCTTTACATGCACCCAGCAGCACAAATCACAGAGACAATTTTCCATGTAAAATGATTACGACTTAACAGAAAAAACCCATACATTCAGCCCGAAGCGTTCTGGCAGCTGGAGATGCAGATTTGCGGCTGTCGTAACCACGAAACGCGCAGGGATCGCAGCACCGGGTTGCCTGCTCTTTAGCTTTTAATTTACAGAGCTAATTAGCTGGATTTACTGTCTTTAGCATCCCTTCCCCTCTGTATTTTTTTAAGGAGAAATAGATGAGCCCTGCACGTCAAGTCACGCCCAGCAGCCCCATAACTCCAGCACCAGGGCACGGCCGCTGGGAAACACCCGAAATGGAGCAAGAGCTTAAACCTCACCACACCAAATGTACGTGGGGTTTATGATTAAAACTCCTCTAGCAACTTGTACACGTATGGAGGACAGGGGACGTTCTGACCAGCGGGATTTTAGACCAGGATAAAGGAAAATACAGGAGTTTTGTGGCAAAAATTAAAGCATCAATACTTTCCAAAGCGTATTATGCTACGAGCATGAAGTAATTAACATCTGTGGCGAAGACTTTAAGGCCGTCACTTCAGTACATGTGAGGTTGGGAGGTTCATGGTCAGCAGTGAAGATAGCAGGGCTGAGTAACTACAGAGGAAGTTACGTGGCAGTTACTACACAGAATAAAGAATCATTTTCTTGCTGGGCTGGAGAAAACACCCTGTACGGTAACACAGAGCACGGCAACGCTCAGTTTGGACTTCTAGGCATCGGAAAGATTAATAATGAGGTTCCTCAACAAAAAGAAACCCTGCAAGCACACGTTATCGGCAGAATTTAGTGACTGGGGGACAAAGAGACCTCCCAAAGTTACACAGATGCTCCCAGTGAACGCCAGTGCGCTCCAGTCTGCACCCCCTGCAACACTGGAGCTGCTCAATCTCTCTGTAGAAACCCAACACATGGCTCTACCAGGGCAAGCCAGAATACGTCAAGATTTCTCCTTACATTATTTTACAACATTTAAAGCATTACTTTAATGTAATAATTATTACATTATTGGGTGAAATCCCAATTTCACCACCTAGGGAGTGCTCACAGCCTCACCCAAGCCTCCACAGCCTCCAGACCAATCTCCCGCTGGTTCCCAACAGCTCAGACTCACTGGGAACCCAGAGCCCAAATCTGAGCCCTCATTTGGGTGCTTCAACCACTCTCAATCCCTCCAAGTCTCTTGACAGGACCAGGCAGAGCAGAGCAGAGCAATGTCTTGGTACCACAACAGCCTTTTCCTTGCAAATCCATGACTCTCTGCTTTGCCCATCATCATCCCACTCGCGGTTGCTCAAGCTGTCAGTATTTTTGTTGGCCGTTTCTAAGCTGCTGCTTCTGGGTGGGGTACGTGCAAGATTATTACGTGTTATTATTTTTTCTTTCGTTTGCTAGAGCAAGTTTAAGCTGTACCAGCTATAATGCAAGATGGAAAAGTAGTTCACATTGGTACATTTCAAACTGGCTGTTTTCTGTACCTCCAGCCATTCTGGAATAATTCTAGCACCAGAAATTTATTAAAGTGAAACTCTGCCCTGGTTGTTTTCTCTCTGAAAACAGCACAGGTTCAAACAGGTCACTGAACTTAACCAAAACTGGAAAAAATACACCATGAGAGAGCAGAGACGTTCACACACCGGGGTTTTGGTTTGGCTCTGCTCTGCACTGTTAAGCAGCGACTATAAAAACGGGGCATTTTTACTGAACAAATCGTGCTTCCTGCTTAGTCACCACCACAGCAAAGTCTGTATTTGATTAGCAGAAGCAACAATATTCAAGCTTAAGTGCATTAATTTAACACATAATCAGTTTTATGGAGCTAGTTCTGGTTTCACTACCAAGAACAGCTTACCAAAACTGATTTTTCTCCGCAGTGACTGCAGTATCGCTGTGTCCTTCCCCTTTTTGTAGCGTACTACTTCTTAGACAATAGCAAAGATGATTTATCTCAGTAGATTTACTTACATGCTCCATGTTGGGCCTCCTACTAAGCCAAAAGTTTAAAATCAACCTGCAGCGGCCTAGCTTTTAGGTAAGGAAATTTCACTTTTTGCTTGTGAATCAAGACTGAATTAATTAGACTGAATTCAGATGCTGATAACAATTCTCATCCAGCAACCCACCACCTAAATCCAAATGCGTACACGTATGCAGCAAGCGTTGCTCCGATGTTAACCACGCCAGAGATGCAACCAAGGCAAGAGAAATTAGAAAGGCATCAAGAACAGTCCAAGCCAAACCGTATCCAGCTTTATTAAAGGTACTTTTCATAAACAATCATGGTAATTTAGGCAGGACATGGGCTACAATCGGCAACATTTTACAACAACTGTCAAACTCCCCTCCCTTCGTGGACTACCAAAACGTCAAAAGTTGCTATAAAATGGAAGAATCTTCATTTCATACTCGTAGAGGGGAAAGTTTAGAGTGAGGGTGGACACTTTCACATTTAGCATGTTGTTTAACAACTCTTCACAAACCTACCCTGACTTTCAGAGGAAAAAAAAAAAAAACAAAACCAAAAAATTAAAATTCAGGTTTCTGAATCTGAAGATCCACAATAGAAAAGAGGAACTATGGCTCCTTTTAGAGCCATGATATCCCAAATTAGACACCACAAGTCCGGATCACCTGGATCACCTGACAATGCAACTGGAGTGGTAAGTAGTCCCAAAATGCCTTTTTTTTGCCGTATTTCGGAGCGAGAGGCTCTAGGCAAACGAGGACGCAAAAGGAACTACAGAGGGCATTGCAAACCGTGGGTTTGAAGTCGGCAAGAGGCACCTTGGGAGCTCCGGTGTTCACTCGGATGCGCTTCACAGAACAGCTGTGCAGCAATGAATCCCTTCCTGTTCTATCCAGGAAGAGCCTTCCTTCCAAAAACTGAGGGAGGGGGGAAAAACTTTTCTAATGAAAATTTAGTTTCTGAGAAATAGTAGACTAAGTGACATTTGTCCCCACTGCCCCCCCTCGAAACACAACAACGAAGCAGTCTGTGTGCTAACAACATAGCTTAAAAAAAAGTAAAACAAAATTCTGCATTGTTATAAAACTTGATAAAAAATAGTATTTCAAACTGTACAGTCACCAGAAGTACACAGTTATCAAAAATTCACACATTTTACTTGGCTTCACCAGCACCTTCGGCTTTCTGTGCCTAAAAGTAAAAGGAGAACCAGTCAATATAAACCAGGCACCCGTCAAGACACATCATGCGCTTGCTCCAAACCGACAACCCATTTTTCTAACCAGCAGCTCCGTGAACAGAAGCAATCTTACCCAGGCTGCACCACCATGATTTTTAACAAAATAAAAGCTGACATTTAGAGTGCCATAAAAGGCAAAGTGAAGTTGCTTTATGACGTGCCAACTTCACACATTTTCAGAAACAGTAACTTCCACGCAGCAGCTTCCCCTGTCAGACACAACTTCAGCTCGTTACCAAGCAGCACCCTCCACATCTGTAGATGTGTTGTTCACGTCATAAGCAACAGGTCTAAATAATCAAGCAATAACTCCCCTTCGTTAGCACAAGCCCGGACCTGTCTGTGTTCAATAGGGAAAAAAAGTGATGTGCTGATGTAAGACAAGCTGCCAGAGCTGCTGTTGTACCTGGTCTGTTTTGGCATCTCCGTTTTCTGCAGGGTTGTTTCCCTCCTTGCCAGCATCGCCTTTCCCCTTCTTTCCCTTGGGCACCTTCTCGCTCTTCTGTAAACGTAAAATGACGTTACAATTAACGACATGCAGTCATTAAAGCATCAGAATCCAAAAACCAGGATGGTAAAAACCAGCACTGGATGCTGGCCCAACAAGAACACAACACACACCTTTAAAGATGTTTGCATCTTTAAAAGATTGATAACAACTGTGAAGGGTCTTCACTTTTTACTTTTACAAAACTTGTATTAAAAAGATCAGAAAGTTTTCGGTGCAACTTTATAGAAATTACAACGCAGCTCAATTTCAGCACTACATGCACTGTTATTGTAACTTTTATTAGTCATTATCAGACAAATCCAAACCTTGTAACCCATCTACCTCTCAATAACACTGCTGACAAAGCACCTTACCTTTGGAGCTGCCTTTTTAGGTTTAGGCTCTGGCTTCGGAGGAGCAGGCTTCTGCAAACGAGAAATTTGTTATCCAAATTAAGAGGGAGACAGTACTTTTAAAAAAACAAAACCATTCAACCCAAATAGTTTAGTTTTAGGAAAGCAACTGAAAACACTCGAAATCTAAAGCACTTATTTGATTTGCCAATTATTCTACCACTCCCATACCACCACACAATGGGGCAGCTCATTAAGCCAGCAACTCTATTTAAAAATTAACTGAACAATGCGTCTCTGCAGAACACCTGCGCTTCTCACACATACGTGGTGGATAATACTTAAGCCTAAAACTATGAAGTCCTGTGACCTCTCTGCTCAACACGAGAATACTCACGGCAGATAACCTCGCCGATCTCCGCTGTGGCTGTTTGAAAAGAAAAATGACCGAGTTTAATGGGATGGAATGTGAGCTTTCAAAAAGTCATAAAGTAACTCCTAGAGTAACTCTCATTTCAAAGCAGTAAATCCCAGAACTAATGTTTAAAGTTTTTAGTTCCCTTTTTCCCTATTCTCAAGAAACATGAGACTATCCCGTTTAAATCACTACTAATAGTTAACGGTAGCTGTAGATTTTTCAGAGTTATGGTTAAAAGACAGTTAAAACTTTGAAAAGTCAGAATCAATTAAGACCAATCCTCCCCCTGCTCCCCAGTTCTGCGTTTTGATGAAGTTGAACCTCATCTTCCAATGCAAACACTTTATGATCCAACTTTCTCAAAATATTGAGCTTCTTACCTCATCCTTAACTTTGGCCTTATCGCCCTTGGTATCTCCTTCAGCCTAGGACGTTAAACACAAGTTGTACCGACAAGTTAAGGGCAGGCACACTCAGCCCCCATACCCACACCATCAGCTATCTTTAAACCCCCAATTTGCAAGGGAAACGTTTTCAACCCACTCCCGGAGGATGCCAGGCCTTCCCTGCTCCCCCCACCTGCCCCTCAGCGCTCCGGAG
>NW_010160625.1:0-7606 GCF_000695765.1 Mesitornis unicolor | reverse complement strand
CGTTGGCTGCGTGGGGCCCCAGGAGCTGCAGCTTCAAGTCTTCCTACTCAGGACTGCTCTTGAGACATTCTCTGCCCAGCCTGTATTTGTGCTTGAAATTGCCCCTACCCATGTGCAGTTTAGGTAGAGGTGTCGCACTGTATGGAAGGGAGATGGGATGGGACAGCCCTTACAGGCAGCAGTGATGTGGGTGAGAACCTCTGGGTTAGAATGAGGGTGGTGGCAAACAATGCAAGTTTTGTAGTTGGTTTCTGCTACTCATCGCCCAGCCGGGATGCCAGCACGGAGGAGTTCTTCTCTAGGCAGTTAGGAGAAATCTCCGGATTGGTATTCCTTGTTGTTCTGGCGAATTTCAACTTCCCAGCCATTGGCTGGTAATCCCACAGTGTGTTGACAAACAGGTCTGGTAAAGTGCCTGAAGTGTGTGGGAGAGAACTTCGTGTCCCCAGTGCTCAGGGAACAGTAGTCCTTGTTCTGGCGGATTTCAACATCTGAGAGAGAAATTTTCATTTCATGAAGTAGTGTAGCAGGAAACTTATTTTATTCAGTATCGGATATGTAGGTTTAAATCTTTGCAGTGTTGAATTCTTTGTGTTCTTGGTATCTCTTAATTCTTTTTTTTCTTAATACGTTCAATACTGTGGCCTTCTCTTTTTTCTTTTGTCATAGTTGAAAGTATCACTTTTCATTTTTAGCTGTAGGTGAAACAGCAGTCATTGTCAGTTTTCTAGAAATATTTCATTTTTGTCCATGAGCCTTCAGCTGCCGCTCAGGTTTTAGTGCAGCTAAGCAGTACACCATGAGTGTAAATACCTTCGTGTCTTACATTAGGTTGAGATGTTGGTTCAGACATTTTTGTTATCCCATTTTCTGTGCACATGGTTAGCTAGACTTTTTTATTAGCTACTTAGTATAAGAGGCTCTGTTCTGTATGTATAAAATAAAGCCTGCAGAGTTCTTTAAAAGAGAGTGGTATATACATTTTTATCCTTTTTTTATTCATAAAGTTATTCTTTATAAACACTGAGTTTCTTGGGTACTCTACTTGTACTGCTTTGAAACTGTATTTTTATTATGCTTAATAATCCATATACAAAAAGAGAAGCTCTGTGAGTTTTTGGCTTTAATTTAATATGCATAATTTGTTCTTAAATACTGTTACTCACAGATGTATGCATGCTTCTTCAGTAAGCGATTTTCTTTCGTGTTTTTTCTTAGAGTAAGACTCTTTAAATGAGCCATAACAGTACTTGGCCTTTTGCAGAAACTGAGCTGGTTTGGGGTGAGTGAACATGTCTGCATGTGTGTGTACAGAGGGAAGGGGTTCATGTTTGTATCTGAACCTAGCATATTGCTCTGTAATTCGTCATCTGGGTTTCCAGCCTTGCAATGACAGAGACAGCACTCTGTAGGTCAGCTGAAACACTATAGCACATTCTCCCTCTGCTATATCCTGTTGGTTTATGACTGCTTAGGGTCAGAAGGAGCTGAGGTTAATTCAGCAAAAGAATCCTCTGACTGTGATATATATTTCTTGGCTTGTTCATAAATTGTAAGAGAAATCCTGTGGACTGCTCCTTGGGCTTGAGAAGAGCGGGCCAGAAGGTTAATTACTTAGCTGAAGTTTCAAGCAACTTTCAATGTTAACAGTTACTGGCTGCGATTTGTGCAGCGTCGCACTTGCCTTGTACGTAGGTATTTAAATCTGTTAATTGGTAGCTCGTGTTTGTGTGTATACATATTTGTGTGTGCCTATGTCATGTATATCTATATATATATATGTGTATATATATACACACACACATGCATTTTATCTGTCTGATATTTATGCTGTTGCTTTCCTAATTAGTTGTATCCTAATCCCTTCCATCTTTGGACTGTAGCACATCGAGTTGTGGAATAATGAAAGTGGTGAGGTAATTTAAGTTTGCATGTTAATTTATTTTTGAGTTACAAAAATTGAGTGTTTAACTGTAATCCTGTCCTTTCTATGCTTTTACTCCATTACGTAGGGACTGGTGATAGAGAAGTAATGACCATACATGTCTTCCAGGAAATGCTTATATATGCAAATATAGGTTAAAACCTAACCCTATTTTGCTTTTTTGCATCACATTTAGTCAAAGTCGTGATAAAAAGTCAATGAGATAACTATGACTTTACATCTGCCCTAAATGTTTTCTGAAAAGACTTAATTCTTTTCTATACCATTTAAAAGCCCTAACTTAATGTGGCATTCTTACATGTTACATTCCTTGGTATGTGGGAAAGGCAACTTTATTTTATAAGCATGAGCTGAGAAAATTCTTTGTAAATTTGCTTCCATGTATGTGAATAAATGATAATTATCAGAGATTACATTAAAACAGTAAAAAGCATTCAGACAGCGGACTTCCATATCCTTTCTGTCAACGTGGTTGGACTTAACTTTTTCAGTTTCCATTTACATAATTAAAGACTGTTTTACAAGCTTGTGAAAACGTTTCATCACACATGTCCCCTGCAACTTTAGATGCTGATTGCCTTCTTGAGATGTCTGTCATCCTCTGCATTGAGTTCTAACTTTGCCATTGTAGTCACATTTCTACAACTTGGTGAACTAGGCATTTGAGCATATTTAAGGTCCAACTGTGTGAAAATCAAGGTCCAGATTTTGCATTTTCATGTAAAAAGTCCTGAATAAGCAAACAAAGTATTCGTTGTGGAGTTACAGCAAAAATTATTGGTTATTAACAGTTGTTCAATCATCTCTGAACAAAAAAGACTTAAGTTCAAGGAAGTAAGGAGTTGAAGAATAGTGTAACTCTTGTTTATTCCCATGTAAAATGTGTCACCAAAGTTTTAATGGTTAAACAGGCAACTGTTTTTTTCATGTACATAAGAAATAATGTACAGCCAGGATCCTTATTCTATCAAATCTTCTGGCAAATTACCTTTTAAGTAATTTATATTATTTTACATTAAAAAAAAAAGATAAAAGAGAAGCTTGAAGAAACTTCCTGTCATATCACAATGAAGTATGTGAAAAAAATGTACTGTCTGTAGTCAGTGAACAGCTTGCAAATGTCTTCAAATGAGTTGTTCTAAGTTTCAATAACTTATAAATGATCTCTCTCTTATCTACTGAATTTAAAAAGGAGCTTGCAGAAGGCCTCAGAGGTAAGTATTCTGTGTTTCTAAACCTTCCAGTTTATACATCATTGTGCTATCTATCTCCAGACAACAGTTAAATCTTTAAAAGTACCTGTAAAATTTCATGCAGCTGTCAGCTTCTTGTCTGCTTCCACAAATGAAGAAATGTTCTTATAAAGGATAGTTAGTTTGAATGCTAGTGACATCTTTAGATCAAATGATTTACCAATTGATTAATGCATATACATTAAAGGACTTGGGTTGACCACTGGGTTCACTGAAGTCATAGATGTTAATGCTTATTCATGGGGAAACAAAATTGCTTAGTTGCACTGATAGATTCAAGGAATGAAACTGTTTTATTCTTTAAAGTAAGTGTATGGTGTTTCTATTCGTGACCAAAATCCACTGTAGAACTGTTTAAAGTCTGTAAGTAATTAATAATGATAGTTCATGCTTTACTGTACAGATTCAGATATTATTTTGTAGGGTCCTTTACTAATCTTTACAATTCATTTAGTTACAGGTAGCTAAAACATTAATTATATGTTATGGTTTAAGGGTTACCAGCCTGAAAGGGAAGGACAGGTGGTGTCTGTAGGACCCTGGAGGGTCAGAGATCAGTACTGTTCCCTCCCCTTTCTGGCCACAGTCTATAAAAAAATGAGGTTTTCGTGGGCTTTTCCTGGTTTCCTGGGTTGCTTCCTGTCGCATCTCGGGACGGCTGGGCCTAGCTCCACGTGCTCGGCAGCACCCACTACCACCTGCTCCCGGCACCACTGTGGTCCCTGGTGACGAGTCACAGCAGTCGCAGCGGCCACAAGGATGGACACTTTCACTCAGGACTACTGGGATTGGGTTTTGTATAGAGTTAAATATCCTTTGTCCCTTATTAATTCCCTTTTCCTTTCCCCTGTTGTTTTCATTAAACTTGTTGCAGTCTTAACTTCCAACCTTGTGTGGAGCAATTTTATTTTTTTTTATTATTATTCTCTCTCTATTCCCTTCTCTTAATCCTCCCCCTGGGAGGGGTAGGGGCAATAGAGAGAAAAAAATCCTGCGCTCTCTCTCTCTCTGACCCTTAAACGGAGACATTATATTATGATAATTTTGATGGACCAGATGGGGCAAACATTTTTATTGTTGGTCTTAACTATAGGTAATCTGAATTCTCTGAATAAACCGAAAGCTTTGCAGAAAACAGAGCTTCTCAACTATGGAAATACCACTTCTGTGCCTCAAAGAATAAAGAACGGCTAAGTACTTACAAGAAAGAGTATTAACTGGAAAAAAATAGTTAAAGCAACTTGGTTTTAAAAGAATGGCTTTCAAGATTTTTCATCTTAAATATGTGACCATTTTTAGTGAATGGGAAATGCATTTGGTTGACTCATGTAAAAGCAATTCTAGTTCTCCCTTGTGCCTGAAAAATACACAATATTGGAGCTTGATTAGAAAGCATTTACAAATACACAGGATTAGTGTTGATAATCATCAGTGAAGAAAAATAAAACCCAGAAATATTTAATCTCATTGTCTTCAGAATCTGCCCAGTTTGAATATTGCTTAAAATGAAGAATGCATGAAAAAAAGTCTCTAATTGGCCTGTACCTGAGGACTGTTTTTCCATTTGTCTCAGGCAACAGACTATTCTCAGAGCAGTCGAAGAAGCTGTCTCTTTATCTGGCTGCCTATGTGTGTAGAATTACATGTATGTATATTTGGTGTTTCTGGGCCTTGGCTCAGCTGATATCCACAAGTATTTTATTTTTCAAATCATGAAGTTGTTTGGTTCTTGACATGAGAAAGCTACTCCTGTGGGGGTACTTCTGTGCCTTCTAAGGTGCTAAATTTTGAGTGTTTGATGGTTGACAATGAGGCAGGACAGAATTTCGTGTAGGCCAGATCACTGTTTTTATTGTCTAGTCCAGATTAAGGCTAGTCCCAATTTGGTGGGAACACCATATACAGAGCAAAAGCAGCTGAGAATAAATGTGTAAAGCTTTCAAGTACTTGATATGAACAGATAATGTTCTAAAGCATATGTCACAGGTTATAATTTTGTTATATCCATTAACCTTTTACCCATCCTTACTTGCTGTTGGATGCTGTCATCACTCCAGATTATCTCTGACTGAAAAAGCCCTGTTGCAGTTCCCATCCTGGGCTGCCCTCTTGGTCACCTGATATGGAGTGTTGCATGTGTGATCCAGATGGCCCCCATGCCTCCAAATTCCTCCCCAGGTGAAATGCCTTCTTTCCACCGTGGTTGGATGATGATGGAGTCTCCAGCTATTAAAAAAAACCAACAAAACAAACTTTGATAATTTCACAGTAGAATTCAAAATCTTAATACATGAATTTGTACGTGAAGGCTAATATATACACCTGAGAATTGCATACAAATGACTTGGAAAGCTGCATGAGCATGGGGATGGTCAATATGACTTCAAATTTAACAAAATGAAATAGGAGTGATGCCCATAGATGGTTTGAAAGAGGTCTCTGAGGCTGCTTCCGAAGCTGAATGTAGTAGTTCATCAAATTCATACTTTTACATGCTGTTGACTGTCTTCTCTGTGCCTGTTTCTTTTTTATTTTGCTGGTCTCTTGAGAAACTTTTGGCTTTCCAGTCTCTTCAGATTAGGACTATTTCTCTGTTGCATGTTTCATTTGTCACATTTGATGGGAATTTATTTGTCACATATTTGGTTGATTTTACTTGAGGTCATAGCTTCAAAGTAATCACTGACATTGGTGTTTATATCAGGTTTCAGCCTAATTTTGTAATTAGCTTTTTTGTGGCTAGATTAACTACAGGGAATTAAAAATGTAATGTGAAAATAGCAAAACATACAACTAGTTTGAATTATTGTGTTTCAAGGTCTTTATTAAATGTCTGGCTTTGGCCACGGAAATCTTGAAAAACGAATGTGTATCTGAGTTTGGGAATTCTGGGTGCTAAGCTCACTGTAAATACTGCCTTATGGTATCTTTGATTGCAAATGGCTCATAGGAAGCTGTCCATCTTGACTCGAACTGGAATAGAAGAATCTAGTGTTTAAATTTAGCTTTTTATGCTGCATTAAGGTCCAGTAGGTATTATGATCTCAAGCTAGAGATGGACACACTTGAAGGAAGAAAAAAAATGTATCAGTTCTATCCTGACATGTTTTCAGATCGAAATCCCATATGGTTTTCAATCGTGGAATTGTTTTTTGTAATCCTTGTATTAGGGTTATATTTATTTTGATTATGTTAAAAGCTTTGTTTTTATTCATCCAAAATCTGGAAGCAGAATGTCTAGACTTTGAATTACATTAAATCCTGTGCATTTTATCCAAGGATTATTTATTTGGGGTTATTTGTACAGAAGTGCCATTAATGTGTTGAGCAGTTTGCTTGTGGATGGTAGGAACATGACAGTCAGCTGTAACTGGAGGGTAAACAGCATTTATAATGACTGTCTATCTTGAATACTTTGCTATTTTAATTATAGTTATTGTTGTGTTCACATTACTTCTGGGCATGGCTGGACAAGCTGTCAAATTAAGATGTTTTTATTATGCCTACTGGATTTTGATACTGTGCTAAAGTAGAAAGTCTGGTGAAACGTTTTAGTGAAAAGTGCAGATCATAGTCTTAGTTGTGGTTTAATGGCAGAGTTGCAAACAGTGGCATAGAAGGCCAGGCCTTTTTTCAGGTATCTTCTGAATGTGATGTGTTAGGATTAAGGCTTGGTAGTGTATTTGGAAGTTAAAATATTTTTTCTACACACATTATTAATTTTTTTTAATAAATCAAATTAAAAAAACATGAAATAACCATGCTCACTTTATAAATAATACCTTTGAAAACTTATCCTAGTGTTGGCTGCAACAAAAGGGCATTATATTAAAAAAACAGTGCACTGATTTACTTCAGTATTATATCCCTCGTAAGGATTTATGATTGCCTTCATACATAAAGATATTTATATATTTTATATAACTTTATATCAAAATTTATTTATATAAAAATACAGAGTGTAAATGGCATATTTTTTTAATCAGCATCAACCACTATAGACACGATATCTCACAAGCATACTTCTAGCAGTAAATCCAAGAAGAAATTTAAGCTTGTCGTAGGGGAAGTAGTTTTCTTTCATTTTGATGGTGAGTTACTCCTTTTTGTGAGGATGAGAGAAATACAGAGATACATGACTTGAACAGATATTGGAGAATGATATCACCATTCAATTTGCTTGTCTTAGTCATTCTTACTTTTAACCTTCTCCACAAGCATAACAGATACACTCCTTTTCTGATCAGAGCAGTGTTGGTTTTAGTGACAGTTCTAAACTTTGTCGAAGTACAGAAACTGCTCATTTGTGGACACTTGCAATAGTTCTGTATGAAACATTGCACTTCATGTGTGAGAGGAGTATATTTAGTCTTCATTACCTCATGAGGTTCAACAAGGCCAAGTGCAG
>NW_010160624.1:15334-17018 GCF_000695765.1 Mesitornis unicolor | reverse complement strand
ACAGAACGAACGCGGCTTAACGACAAAGTAAACACCTCTGACGTATGACATGTAACCAGACATTTCACCGCTGCAGCGACCTTCAGGATTTATTTCATGCTGACACCGACAAGATTCAACCCAAATGGTTGCCGGGAGAACGTGCTGGCACAGGAAAAAGAGGAACTTGCCCCAAAAAGAAGAATTTAGACTAGTAAAAATGGATACATGGGAAGATAAGGGCAAACATGGTCAAATGAGAGCCCATAGACTGAACACCTTGGGCACGACAGTACAGAAAGACACCAGCTACATCCTGAAACAGTTAAGAGATCTGCAGGAAATTATCTTACCGTACCCTGAAGCGTAAGCGTAAGCTATCGTTACGCTTTTTTCATGCATGTTTCCTTCATGAGGTGTAAAATAGCACACTGAAATCACAGAATCACAGAACGTTAGGAGTTGGAAGGGTTAAAGAAGACCTCACAACCCCAAGCCTCAAGCCCAAATGGGCCTCTAAGCAGTGCCGCTGGCTCACGGTGACTGCGCTAGGAGTGTACAGACGCAGTTTACCTACAGCCCTGCAAACACCCAGGAACAAGGTGTGAACGCTGCCCCTTGCGCTGGCTCTGCCCGCAGAAGCTCCAGCTCCTGGGGGACACTCGTAGTCCAGAGAAGACAAAGCATTCCTTGGAAAGGATGCTGGGGAATGCCACCCCAAAGGGCAGTGGAAGCGAGGAGCCGAGCGGGAAGATGCCGAGCTCTGTGCCCCTTTCTCCACCTACCCACACAAGAGCCAGTTTCAGTGAACCACCAATACTCCTCGCCAGAAAGGGACATTCAAACAGTACAGTCCTCATTTATCGCCTTTTCAGAGGGTGGATCATTTCCACATAATACTGCAAAACTAGGAACTACTTGGACAGTTAAGCATAGTACTACGATCCGCAGCATTTCTAGAATACTAATCTGAGTCTTTCTCCTCTCACCCATCAGCTTGGACTTACATTTGCCAATGCTTTCAAGTAACACCCCATTCTTAAATCGAAAATTATCTCAATAAAGAACCCACCAGCCAAAATATAGCAGCATCTTCCTACAGCCATCACCTTTACTCAAGCCACAGAGCAGTTTTATTTTCAGACCGAATGGGAGCAACACAAACGTCACAATAAAAGATATAAAACTCATCACTTGAAACCCTAACCCGTGTACGGCTGACAAAGTTATGTTTTTCCGGGATCCAGGGACACTTCCATGATTAAAGCAAAACACTATTCCCTATGCCAGCAGGATCTCCACTCCAGACCAACGACTGTCACCGGTATCTGTTCAGATACAGAAGGTCTGCAGCACACGGATAACTAAAGGAAAAGTTGTTGAGATAAAAGGCAGAACAGGAAAAAGAAAACTACCTCATTTAATGCAAAGCACATCCAACAGCTCACCTAATGAGGGTATAACATTTGCTAGCGAGATGCCCCGGAACCCGAGGAGTTCAGGGCAAGGCTCGCCCCGTAGCTGCCATCAAACCACCTTCTCTAACAGCTGCGGTGGAGGTGTTGGAGCCAGGACAGCTGCAGGGGCCGAGCAGTGCTGAGGGAGGCTCAGGGGGAACTCGTGTGAGTTGGGCCGCGCCCGGCGGGTGTCCGCACGCTTCCCCTCCGCTCTCCCCTTAGCTCCGGTAACGGCCAGGGCTGTCCTG
>NW_010160624.1:13426-15260 GCF_000695765.1 Mesitornis unicolor | reverse complement strand
CCCCGCCCCCGCCACAAAAGCTCGGCCGCCTCACCGATAGCCTCGGCGCTCGCCCGCCGCCGGTGCCGGTCCCGCTCCCTGCGCGCCGCCATGCTTCTCTCGGCACTGCGCATGCTCCGCCCACCGCGCATGCGCCGGCTGCCCACGGCAAGGGAGAGACGAACGTGTGGGGGTATGGAGGACAGAGGAGAAAAGGGTCAAAGAACGGGGCAGAGGCGGAGAAACAAGCATTAGAGACGGAGAGTGACAGGACCATGGCAGAGAGATAAAAGAGGTGACAGTAAGAAGTAGCAAGTCTGCGAGACAAAGACAAGACAAAGCAGCACAGGAAAAGGGTGAGGGACAGGGAGCCGGAAAGGGGGATACTGCAAAAGAGACCGGGAGCAGGACAAGAGAGACAGACCAGTGAGACAGCAGGCAATGGGAGAGAGAAAAGGAAGGGAACAGTCACAGAGAAACACGGGGTGGCAAAAATAAGGCAGAAGGACTGAGGAGCAGAGAGAAAAGGTAAAGGGAAAAGAACAGGTATGGAGAAAACAAAGGCCTTGAGAAAGACCGACAAGGACAGGGAGCAGGACAAAGGGATGGAGGAGGAAGAAACTGTGATGGGAGCAGGATACAGGAAAAAAGAGCAAGAGAGAATGGCAGAAAGATGTACAGAGGGACTGGGAGATGTAAAAGTGGTTGGGGACGGGAACATCAGAGGGGTAGAAAAAAGAGGGTTGGGGAGCAAGACAGAGTGACAGAAATGGAGGGAGGGAGTGGGACGCAAGGATACAGAAAAGCAGAGGTACAGGGAAGAGGAAAGGCAGAAAAGAGAGGATGGGGAGCAGGAGAGGCCCCTGCCCCACCACCTCCCGCGGGGGAACAAAGCCGTGCCTGAGCCAGCATGACGCACGGTGACCTTGCAGGACCCGTCCTCGCTTCGACACGACGGCCTCGGGTCCTGTCCGCATCAAGAAAGCGATCAGGGCTGCCTCGTTCTTCCAACACATGGCACGGCATCGCCTCAAGTTCTGCACGGTTTTGGTGGGCTGGAACAAAAACAAAAGGACAGAAACCCACTGACCCCTCTGGGCCTCGCACCACGTCCAGTCACCTCGGCAGCTCGTTACTGCCACACCAGCTATCATTTACCTGAGCCCACGGTGCCCGCTCCTTGGCCACTCCGAGCTTTGCTCTATGAACGCAATCCCCGTTTCAATCGCTGTTACAAATAAGCACTTAAGATGTATGCGTTTCCAAAAAGCTCAACACAGAAAGCAGTGAAAAATTCAATGGTTTTGGAAAGATCCTGAATGCTATGCAGGATAAATGAGTTTTCATGTAACAAATGATTTTACCTCATATTCTCTCCAGAATTCATAGTGAAAGTTCCTCATTATCAAAGGGAAAGAACTACAGGTTGGGCAAGCTGATACATCAGTAGTGAAACGTGCCCTGCACAGCGTGGCCGTGAGCTGTCCTTGCGAATCCGACTACGGTCCGAGCGTTTCACATTTGCAACGACAGAGAAAACTGCATTGCTTAAAGAGCACCGAGATAAGGAAGAAAATATTAAAAGCACAGGATGGGCACAGATAAAAAATAAATTAAAAGCATCTGCAAGGGTTTTTTGCCTATACAAAAAAACCTTTAAATTGACATTGTACAAACATTACCTTTCAAAAGAAGCCCCTTACAAGGACCGTTTTTACAAGGACTGAACTGTAACCACACAAAACCAGCCTTCTGCAAAGCGCTCCGCATCTCCTCACGGGGATGCCCGAGCAAAGCTTTTGGGCCAGCTCAGAACAACCCGGGCCCAGCTGTTGCCTCTGCCCGGGGAAGCCAT
>NW_010160624.1:0-13395 GCF_000695765.1 Mesitornis unicolor | reverse complement strand
TGTTGCCGCGGCCGGGGGAAGCCATCACGGCATTCATCGGCTGGCGCAGGCAGTGCTCCCGCGGACCGGCCTCACCGTGCAGGATGGCTTTTGCGTTCTGGGCTCTGTACTTCGCACACTTACCCCGAGACTCCCTGCTCGGCCCCACGGAGGGGGATTTTCTGCAGTGGCCTCCTCAGAGTCCACTCCTCCCAGGGTCCACAGTGGTCCCAGAAGAGCCTCCAGGCAGAGAGCATGCGTAGCTCCAGACGATCTCCTGAGCCAGCCCGAAACACAACGCGCAGGCTTTACTTCCCACGTAACTGGACGGGAAGAAGAGCTAATTGCCACATAACAGTATTTCAAACAAACAG
Source organism: Mesitornis unicolor (assembly GCF_000695765.1). Lineage (NCBI taxonomy): Eukaryota > Metazoa > Chordata > Aves > Mesitornithiformes > Mesitornithidae > Mesitornis > Mesitornis unicolor. Next base: position 13,042 of record NW_010160624.1, on the reverse strand, counting down.
AACAGGTGGGAAAAGCGCCCCGTGCTGATCTGAGATTGTAAGGGCGATTAAAAATGTCAGTTGGAAATTATTTTGAAGACCCTAATAACACAGAGTTACATACAGCACGCATTGCCGGCGTGACAAACACATTACAGGTACCAGACGGGCTTTATTTAGAAAGTTTCGTTTGAAAAAACAACCACAAAACAAGTTGTGTGCATAAAACGTCTCACGAACGGTTCACTGAAGGTAGCGTGGAGCCGGGACTCGTCACACCGTGTCCGAGGTTCACTCGTTTGTTCTTTCCCGCCTTGTAGTTTCTCAACTGTATTTTTCTAGTGGATAAACTCACTGAGAGAAGGTGTTGTGCTCTTGTTGTGCAAAACCTGCTGGCAAGAAAGCTTAAACTGACAGTGTGGGTACAACGGACGTGATGTTCAGAGCAGAAGTGAACTGAGATAAGGAAAGAGAGAAAAAGCTCCTATGTGATAGGGTTACCATCGAAACTCATCGACCAGAGCCAGTTTCGATCGAATAACAGTAGTGGAAGCCTACAGATAAGAATTACGCGCCAAGTAATTTCAGGTCAGGAATCAGCTACCGTAGTTTACTCATCGGTTATTTAATCTACGCAGTGAAGCGTTAACCACAAGTCCCTCGGCAGCTCCCCCCGGCCCGACACGCTCATACTCCCTTAGCCTGCCGAGTGCCCAAAGCGGCGCGAAAGAGGAGTCTTCCCTCGGCAGACACCACAGTTCCACACGCAGCAGAGATGTGACCCGCGCTCCTCAGGCCGAGGGCGCTGACGTCCGATGAGCTGAGCAGGGAGGAACGCGCTGACGAAAACGGACACGCGCGTGCAGCCGCTGACACGTCGAACCAGGCACGTCCGCCTCTGCCGTGGATTATCCGAGGCTCTTGGACTGTCGGGTTTGTGTTTCTTACTGCCTGCACTACTTGACAACCTAAGGCAGAGAGCTCAGCTTTAAAATGAATAATAGCGTACTTCTCATCTCCCTCCCGTTAGTTACCGTCAGAACGGAGACAAAATTAACAGCTACTGCAGTTTCTGAAATCTTGTACAAAAATAGATCAGTATGTTCTTCTGGCAGTCCCAAAAATCCTGAGGAATCTTCCGAACGCTCCTCTTTCATCTCTCCATTTAAACAGAAACAGTCCATCCCCCATTGCCAAGACCAACGCCTTGATCAAACTTGGAGACAAAAGCCCAAAGGTCATGTTCTCTTTCCTTGAAATTGCTCCTAGGAGTGCATTCCATTTCCATCCTCTTGTTGGGATTTCTGTACATTTTGGGGGTTTTTTTTGGTCCAAAGGAAATGCATCGGCAGTGCAAACAAAAAGGAGACATCACGAGAAACACTCCCAGCAAATGGCAGCGATCGCCTCGGCATTTCGGCAGCGTGTCCCGAGATGTTATCTGCAGGCGCAGGATTCCACTGTCATGTTGGGGTACACCTTCAGCACCACGTTTTTATTCTCATCGAAGAACAAGATGCTGAGAGAAGACATTTTGTCGGGAACGCAGCAGGGCTCGGGGATGCCCGGGACGACGCCGACGGCTCTCACGATGCTCTGGATGGTGGCGTGGTTGGACGGCTTCAAGGCCTGCAGGAGAAAGAGAAGCAGAAAATGTAACTGCACCCCACCAGCACGGACACACACTCCTAAGAAAATCTCCTCTCTTGAAGAAGGGCCTGGTGCAGACCCAAACAGCCCTAAAATTCACCTTCTATCCATTTATTCTCAGCTGCCACCAACCCTGTCCTGCTGGGGACGGGGCCGCGGGCGCTCCCTGGGCCTGCCGCGGCAGAGGACCCTGGGTGCGCTACAGGCCAGGGCAGCCTCTCGTGAGGGCGTTCGCTTACACGGGGGCTGCAAGCCGCTCTCAAAACTCGTGCGGCCGGGAGCGAGGCAGGCAAAGCGACCGGTGAGCAGCTGGCCAAGGGACGGCGTTTCCTGCACTGGTACTCACGTAAATAGGAACGCATTTCGGCTCGGTATGAACAGAAAGTGGATCTGACCAGTCAGACAGCTGTGTCTGTTTAAAAACCCAGATTATATTAATACACTAACAAAAACCAATACGTTCCTAGAAATGAGGAATGAATATATTCTCTCCTCTGAACCCCCAAACACTTCCAAATCCAAGTATCTGTACTTGGAGCATGGAAGGACAGGGGAGTGTGAAAAGTGTACAGTGTACAGGGGAGCATGAAAAACGCAGAAGATGCACTTTTAGCCAATGACTTACGTTTTTGTAACAGTGAAGTTTTAAAAATTTCCTTCTTGAGCTCTTCCTACACACACAACCCGGGTATTGCGTAGTTAAATACGCTCAATCGGACCTCACCGAGAAATACAGGGAACACAATCACTCAGGCCACCTTTGCAGTTTGCCGTTGTGATGCGATGAGACACGACTGGCTCTTGGCAAAACCAACCTGAAGGGTCAGATATCCAACACCCAAGCTGCGGGTCTCAATGACCTCGCACGCAGAAGGCCCAGCAGTGACCGCGAGGTTGTGTCTCACTGCACCGTTAGCAGCACGTCAGTACACCCAGGAGTAACCACGCACACGAGCGTCTGACCCGCCGAGCTCACTCTAACACCAGCTACACTCTCCTTCCTTCTCATCAGACAGCGGTTCCTCCAACTCCACTTAACCAGAAAGGGCTTTTTCCACACCACATGGCTGAAACTCATCTAGAGACAGACCTGGACCCCCCTGACACCGAACCGAAAGGGTTCGCTGCGAGCGTTCAGCGGCTCTTTATGTACCTGGTAACACAGTTCAAAAGTATTTGCTTCTTCTAGAGAGGAACCTATCTGGCATGCAGGGAGACCGAGCGACAAGCGGTGCTGATCCTGCACGTCCCTTGCTTCCATCTATGCTCCGAGAGACTCAGAACTGCCCAAGTGCACTCAGGATCCAAGCCCAGTGTAAACAGAGACATTACTCAGACCCATACCGATCTTTTTAAGTCGAGGGCGCATCTGCTCCTCAGCAGTAGTTTATCGAGATGTAAAAGATGTCCTAGATGAATATACAGTTCACATTTCTGGGTAACTTCTGCCTGCCAAAGGAAGTGAAAGCTCTGGTAGCATCCAAGCTCGTTTCCCTAACCAGTGTTCTCCACACAAATAACTGGGAGCCAAGCACCTCTCCCGGTCCTGCTGATCAAAAGGTGAAATGTCCATTGAGATGCTCTGTCCCATATTCAACGGGACCAGAAATGAAACCAGGTCTCGGAATATGCCGTGTTGAGGCCTATGGGAAACCCTTCACCTCAGACCACTGTAAACACTAAAACACTCAACTGCGCTCACCCGATTACAAGCACCGTCGGGGCTGTCGGTGGGAACGACGACGGCGTGACATCGAGCGATCTGTTTATGGGGTACCTGACAGCACATCCTCCGTACTGACCCACATCTGCCCGGGCAGCCCTGTCCCGGCCCTACCCACGCGGCTCCGCCAGTCACCAGCTCTGCCGCAGCTCTCGGAAAACCAGACCCCACCGCAGCACCTGACGCGGTGGAACGGCCTGGCCGGGGCCTGGGGTCAGCGCTGACAAAACGCAGGCAGAGATTTGCTTTCGCCACGGGAGCAGCAGGGGGAAACTGGGCTGAGCTGCCCCCAACCTGCCCCGGCTGCGGCGAGGCCGCTGCACCTGAGCTGCACGCTGCATCGCTGGGCTTTGTTAGCACAGGGGGAAACGAAACCAGTGATGAGCTTTTTCTGGGAGCTCTAGACTATCAGACTATTAGACCCCTGTCTAACGAGCAATTTTCCATGTCTGGCATGTATTATGTATATTAAACACATTAACAACAAGTTCACACATCATTAGCACTATTCAGGAAATGTTTTATGGCTATTTGGGTTCTGGACAAAAGCTATTACCATGTAGTATTAGTTAAATTATCTTTACACGCCTGTGTTTTGACCAGCTGTTCTAACCTCGGCTCCTCGCAGCACAAGACACAGACAGCACTTACCGCATCCCAACACGCCACAGGTGCCCGGCTGCCTTTACTTTGCAGGAGAGAAAATGCAGAGTGCACCGTGACAGACGGCGCACAGGAATGACAACAGACCGTACCTTAGGAATGGGGAACTGGCATTCCCCCGAGCAGTAATAGGCGTCGAAGGACTTAGGGGAAATGATCCACTCGCTCCAGCCAATGTCTGCAAAATCCACCTTGAGGTAGCGCCGGGCACAAAACCTCGGCTCGTTCCACTGCTTCCTCCTGGCCTTCTTCAGCGTCTGCTCGTCGAACTGGAGAGTCTGGCTCTTCTGGTGGGGACTCTTCCTCTGCTTCTTCTTGCTCTTCGCCCTCTCTGCCAGCTGTGGCTGGAAGGTTTTGAAGGGCTTCCCGTGCTCCCACTTCTCTTCCTCACCGTCCTCGGCTCCCGGCAGCTCGTTGTTCTGCAGCGGCAGCAGGATGCCAGCGGCGCGCTTCCGACGCCGCTCCCCGAGGCCGCTCCGCACGGGGCTCTCCGGCCTGGGAAAGACCCTTGCCAGGGGACTGCGGTGGCCCTGCAAACTCGAGACAACGCTCTCCGGCTCCGAGATAGCAGAATCGTTGGCGTACACCAGAATGTAGGGCTGGCAGCGAGGAGCTGCCCCCGTCCAGGGGTGGCGGCCAGCCAGAGCCATCCTGACGCCAATCAGGAGCTCGTCGCGTCGCTTGGCTGCGAGCAGGAGCCGAGTGACGTCCTTCCAGCGCCAGGACGGGGCGTCCTGCTGCACGGCCGAGACGTTCATCAGAAAGCGGCCCAGGCTGCGAGTCCGGTTCCCAGCAGCGGGGAAGGTCCAAAGGGACAGATGTATCTGAATTTCGGGCTTCCTGTGCCCGTGGTGAGAACAGCCTCTGGACTGGGAGCAGTTCCGCTCGGCGTGCAGAAGGTCACCAATGTAGTAATACACCGAAGCCGACAAGATGTTTTCAGACTCGGTCAGCGACGTCAGGTTAAAAACGTACACCTCCTGGCCTTCAGAGCTCCCTGGAAGAACACGTATTCAGGTAAGAACGAGGGCATTTCAAAATGTTACAGAAACCGAAAGGACCGAGCGCACTGCTTTCTAGGTTACGCGTTAGGTTAAGGGGAAATTTTCACCCAGTGCTGCAGGAACAGGGTCAGGCCGCTGTTCAGAACAAAAACCAAGCAGGCAAACCGATGGCCGTAAATCACACACTTTCAATCTGGTTTCCCTGTAACACCGATCTCCATCCAGAAATACTTACTCATTGGCTACTCCTCCTCCGACTTCAGGAAACAAACGCGGGCACAGGAACGCAGCTTGGAATCATCTGCACTGAAGGCCAATGCTGATACCGCAGCTGCCACTGCCCTTCACCAGGAGCCTGTCTCTCTGCGTCCTCACGCCCACCCCAGCGCCCTCTTTGTCCTAACAACATTCTAACTGATACATTAGAAAGCAGGAATCGGTCCTTTCTCCCAAACACATCACATGCATTGCTTCATAAAATAGCAGAAAAGACAGCAAAGGCTTTTCTCAGTGATCTGGGAAAAAGAAACGATCTACAGAAGACACCCTGGTGCTCGCACGTACAGCCACACCTGAGCGTGGATCACGTAGGTTATGGCAGGTACGTTCCCAAAAGCTGAAAGGCAATGTACCAAAGCCATCCAATTTCTAGCTATTACTGGCACCCTGGGAACTAGATGTCCTTTAAATTTGATCCTACATTTAATTCTGCAAGCCAAAACCAGCTACTTATGACATTTGTACTAAGCACACATGAGGACCTGACCTCTGCTTGGCTTGTGATCACCAATACAACAAGGTTAATGCGTAATCTGGCAGAGCACTGAGTATGTCAGGTGTAGAAATTTGAGTTTATGTCGCCTCAGGAGCGCCTGTCAAAGAAGTCATTATGTGAATCACCGCCGTATGTTGAACGACACGGCTTTATTTTAATTTGTAATAAGAATTCCACTTAACAAATCCTGCCTGTTCTAGCCTGGCATATTGTAGTAGAACACAAAACAAGCTGCTTTCGTTTATGCAGGAACTCCATATGGCGTGAAACACACAGGAGGAGTAAATACTCGTGATTAACAGCAAAACTCAAGAGCACTCGGTGTAAACCCGCAACACGGAGCGCTGCCGGCAGGTGGCGCTGCTTCCTCACCGAACATCGAGCCCAAACCGCTCCGAGGCGTTTCCGGGCAATTCAGTCCCCGAAACCATCGACACCCGTTACCAGCACGGATGTCTGCGCGTTTGCTGGGTCCTGGCTCAGGACAACCCAACCACCTGGGTTCCTGTCACAGCCTGGGAGCACCCTGTCAAGGGCATCCTTTGGGAGACAGCCACACGGGCCTGGGATGCGCACCATGCACTGACAGAAGCGTTCCCCGGGCAGGAAACTACCCTGAAAAATTACAAATACATATGGGAAATGCAGCTTTACAGTAACTCCACAGGCACCTGCTCCTCAGGAAAATCAAACTGCACTTAAAAGAGACTTTGTCCTTAAACCCACTAGACAGAAACTGCTGAAAATCAGTCTGTCCTCACGTTAACATAGTCTAAACCACCAGCTAAGGTCTGGACTGTAGTTTTAACCAGTGTCAGGAGGTACTGTGTACCACCTACCAGAACTTTACTGCGGTGCAGGAAGCTTTCCATGAGCCTCATCCAGCCTGTCGTGCTGACACCAGCAAAGTTTCACTGACTGAGGTGAGCTGAGGCTCTGGTCTTTATAACCACTTACACTGGTAACTCCTCACAGAGAGAGCCTGATCAACCGACTGCCCCTCTCGCTAACTCCAGAGAACCCCAAACAAAAAACCAAGCCATGCAGTCTTTAGTGTCTTTCAATGTAGCTACCTTTTACACCATGTAAGTGTTCAATACCGGTATTTCCTAGGACGCTGCCACCAATACCCCCATTAGAAATAGCGGGGGCCAAACCGCAGGGTGAAGCCCGTCAATGATTGCGCAGCGGCCAGAGTCAGACTGAGCCAGCCACGGCCTGTGGCCGCTTGCCCTCTATAAAAACCTTCAGACTCTCAAAGCCAACAAGATCCACTTGCAACAAACCCCCTTTTGGTGTCACAGTACAAAGTCAGCCATGAAGGTTAAACATGGGCCCAGAAACCTACGCCCCAGAAGATCATGGCATCACAACAGCTTTAACTCTTACGTTTTACACATCCACCAAAAGGGGTGAAAACAGCAGCTCTGCAGCAGCTTTCCTTGCGACTTTGCGTCTGCAGGGCCTGCTGCAGACACACGGTACCAGGGGCCGAAACAGCCCCTTTGGAGGGAGGCTGCCGATGATGCAGTGGTGGTGGGGAGCCCTGGGTGATCCCATGTGCGGGCAGCAGCCGCAGCAGAGGCCGTTGGGGTCAGCAGAGGCCATTCGGGTCAGCCACCTCCCCAGTGAGGCTCTGTGGCCTCTGCGCCTGCTGAGGCAGAGCAGACGCAGTCCAGCGCCAGCTCCCTACCAGGGGAACAGCACCCATGTCCTGGGTCACTCTATGCACTGCCCAAATCTGGAGCCGGTTTCTGCCGCAGCGCCGCTACCTGACCTCCTTTCTTACCTAAACCGAGTTCTACTGACGCGGCCTCACTCCTTCACAGCACAGAACAGGCAGCGCCGAAGACCCCTCAACAACAAAGCATGTAAGAAGATTTAAGAGGAAACAAGCAAAGGGAACATTAAGTGGAACACAACATTAGGCAAGGAATACCCTCCTGCCTTCCAGATACTCTGAGGCTAATTTTAACGGCGATCTCTGCTCTACTTTGTACATTGCAACAACCCCGACGAGGAATTTTAAAGACCAAGCCCTGCTCGACAGAGATCTTGTGAACTGCAACAGGTAGGACCCTGGGGAGCGGGAGCTCAGCCCTCCACCCGAAGCAGGAACACCCCACCACCTCACAGGGGGCTGTCGCCCACGCAGTGAGCCCACGCGTGTGGTCACTCACCACACGGGGTTACCGAGATGCCAGGGAGTCCAGCGAGAGCTCAGACCCGAACACAACCCAGCTCGGAGCGCTGAGGTACTGGAACCCGCCGAATCGCCAGAGGCACGGTCTGTGCTCCCTTGCCTTCCAGCAACAGCCCCTGGATCGCCCGTTACTGGCATTAAAATGTATTTTGAGAAAACGCAGTACACATCACTGGCACAAACACATTCAAGGGGCGTTTCCAGGCATCCACAAGCTGGAACAAGCCCGGTAGCATGCAGTGTGTTTACCTCCACAGAGGATGCACTGACATTTTTATGGACTGCCAGATCTATCCCACGGGAGAAAAGGGATGCAGTGATGAGAACTACTCAGTCAAACAGTCATCATCAGCCGTCATTTAAATGAGATACTAAAGCAGTGCCCTTGTGCCACTGCACATTTAAGAACGTATTGGTGTTTCTGTAGGACAGCTCGGTTTCCGTGGGTTGACAGCCCAGCTAGAGGAGGTCACCAGGAGCTGGAAGTGGGAACAAGCTCCAGGATAGGAACACAGATCTGAACACTAGATTTCTTCCCTTCTCCCAGCTCTGCTCTTACCTGATAGCCGCTGCACCCTTGCCAAGCTGAGCATTTTGCAAAGGAAAAATAAAGGATCTGCTTCACTTTTTAGAGAGCACGGAACTCTGTGCCAAACTGCTTTTGCCATTCTTTTAGCAGAGCAGGTAAGGTCAGAGCAGCCAGCGACTCAATACAAAGAGTAAAAGTCACCACATCGATTAAAGCCATCGGCCACTTAAACGAAGAACTTCAAGCAACAGCAACGGTGCACGCTCAGGACCTAACTTACACGTGGACTGAAGGGTATGAAAAGCACGAATCACAGAATCGCAGAATCGCTTCGGTTGGAAAAGCCCTCTGAGATCATCACGTCCAACCGTTCCTGCCTACCCACTAAACCATATCCCTAAGTACCTCGTCTACCCGCTCTTTAAACACATCCAGGGATGGTGACTCCACCACCTCCCCGGGCAGCCTGTGCCAGCTTCTGACGACCCTCTCAGTAAAGAACTTCCTCCTTATCTCTAACCTGAACCTCCCTTGGCACAGCTTGGTGCCGTTTCCCCTTGTTCTATCCCCCATCACCTGGGAGCAGAGACCAGCACCCACCTCTCCACAAGCTCCCTTGAGGCAGTTGGAGGTGGTGATGAGGTCTCCCCTCAGCCTTCTCTTCTCCAGGCTAAACAAGCCCAGTTCCCTCAGTCGCTCCTCATCAGGCTTGTTCTCCAGAGCCCTCCCCATCCTTGTGGCTCTTCTCTGAATCAGCACATTGAACGTCATCACTGCGTTGCACAGCGCTAAGCGATCCCTCATCTATGTATTTTAAGCAGAAAGACCACAGCAGGTCTGAAAACTGAACATGATCTGGAACCCGAAGCTCGCATAAGCCGAGTATGGAGGCTGCATCGGTGAAGTACACAAACCCGAGCAGGGGAACACAAAACACCGTCTCTTTTCCTTCTCGCAGTCCCATTGACTCCCCTTGGGTTGGTGCAGTCGGCTGTGTGAAACCCCAACCACACAGGGTCCCTCCAGACCAGGGGAGGGGGCATGCTCAGAGGCTGTGACCGAGCGGGGACCGCGAGCACCACGGCACAGCAGGACGGTGCTCACGGACACCCGAAAATCTTGACACCAAACCTCCAGACCCTGCCCATTTGCCTCGGAGAAGCTCTGTGGATTTTGGTGCAACCTGCCCAAGTCACGGCTGAATGGTTTTCAACTTCCTTCTGCCTAAAAACTACCAGGATGCTGCTGCTCACGTTCCATTTACAGGGGTACAACAAAAAACCTCCCAAAACCCTGACAGAAACCCAGAGCCAACCCCCCACTCCCTCCTGAATGGTTTTAAAGCTCTTGCTCCAAAAGCCGCCCCGATTCTCGCAGGCTGACGGCGCCCGGTGACCGGCCGCGTTCCCCGCCTGCGTGGGCGCCTCACACCGCAGCAAAGGAGAGGAAGGCGTTGGGAAAAGGAGGAGAACATAGCTCTAAACCACAAGAATTGGCCCAGGGGCAGCTGTAATACCTAAAATTACTTGAAATTCAGTCAATAAAAAAGAGTTTAAAGTAATTTACGTCTGTGTAGCTTTACTATAACATCATTACAGGGTCCCTCCAATTAAAGGTGAGTTTTTCAAATGACTCATTTGCCAGACATGTTCCTTTAGCAATGCCACGATCAAAAGTACTTTGAAAAGCAAACTGAAGGTCTTGTGCTCAAGGCTTTTATCCTTCCCCTCTCATTTATTTCAGCCGTATCTCTCCTCCAGATCGGGAGGCTGCGGATCAGCACAGCTCCACGGGAAGCGCCGAGGGCGAGCAGATTGCTATCGGCTCTGCTACCTGGGGGGAGAAGAGAACGGCCGTGCACAGACACCGAGGCGCAGGCTTGGGTGCAGTGTGAGTGCTCTGGGTGCCCGTCAGCACCGTCACGGGCAGCAAAGGACACTGCTCTGTGTGACCCAAACTAACTCAAAACGAGGTAATTCGCCAAGATTACAGGGAAACAAATTTGCCTGAATGCAAGGTCATAAGAACAATGATCAAAATCAAAGGCTAAAACCCCCATCCCAAACAAACGATGACTAAAGAGCCATTAGTCAAAAAGTCTCCAGGGGGAGAGATTTCGGGGCAGCGCAGGGTGGAAACTTGGGCAGTGCCCACGCAGGGTGGAAGCTCTCTTCCTATCAACACGGGTAGGGAAGGGCCCACAGAAAGACAAACTTGTGTTGGTGAGCTGGTAACGCACCTTGGTGCCCTCCTGTCGGCTGCCCACTGCTGCCATTCCCAACACGGCTTCTGTCCTTGGGCTGGCAACAGGGACAAGGTTCAAAGTGTCCTACCAGTCCTTGTCCCATCACACACCACTGGATCCGACAGGGTCCCAAAAACACAGTGGGTGACCTGGGAAAGGCCTTCCCCACGCACTGCAGAAGAGCCCGAAGCCTTCCAGGGTGCAAGCGAGGACAGAAAAGGTTTCACAACCACATTCGAGAGTTGCATTTCAGAAAAGAAATGGCTTATCTCCTGAAAGTATGTGGTTAAACTGCAAATGGAATCACTAAGGATTTCATCCAAGGCCTCTTCCTGTACATGCAGGAGGAAGGGGTGGATTTCAGGGGAGTTCTGCTCGCGGCACACACGGAGCCGTCTCCCGAAGGGGCTGATGCAGGGATGGTTTAATGCACTGAAGGACTAACAGCAAAAAAATCCATTAATGTAACTGATGCAGCCGCACTGAGGACAAGGGGAAGCCTGCGGGACACTGAAATGAGCAGAGGATGCGGAAACAAACCGCCCTGAAGGGGAGCACCGTGGATGCGCTGTTTCCATCGCGGGGCACGAGGGAGAAATCAGAAACCGGAGGGAGCCCTTTCCCTGCCCTCACCGCCCCGGGAACGTTTGATCCCAGGGTTTTATGGAAAGGCACTTTTCTGCCATCAGTAACCACATGAACGAGCTGCTGCCGCCTACGGGGAGAGAAAGACAACAGCTAACTGCTTAGACATTTTGCATAAATACTTATAAAAGTGTCAGAAAACTTACAACCACTTCTAATTTACTGCTTTGGCACTTGAACTGTGGAAGTATTGGAGGAGGAGGAAAGGGATTAGTTAACAGTGTGTTTATAGGACTGCTGCCACCCAATGTCAACTGACAGGACAAATACAGTCAGAAAGACCACGGAGATGGGATTTCGACCAACGGCTTCCAGGTTTAAAAACAGTATCTGTAATCAGTAATGCTTGGAGGAGCAAATATCACTCTGACTTATTAGATCTTCCCCTCTTTCAGTGAGAGAACTGCTTGTTTCAGAACCAAGCAACACACATCAGGCTTTATATAGCAAAGAAGGGTTGCGTTAGAAAGACCAGAGAGTTCCTCAGTAGGACAGCAACTGGGGAGTCCCAGCTCTCCATGCTCTGCACCGCGGTATTTACGCCTCTCTCAAGGACAGAAATACTTGCAGTAACGTACGACGGGGAGCGTCTGCAGGGCTGAATCCCAGCACGCCAAGCCCGTTCAAGCATGGGCAGTATTTGATCTGAGCAGAGCCATCCTGCGGCAGACCCTGCTGCCTTTGAGGGATCACAATGCCGACTCGCAAAGGAACCCACAGGACGCCTGGCACCAGAGAGGAGGGACTGGACGCAGGTCCCCAGCTCTCAGAACACACGGCTGTACCGGCAGTCTCTCGTCTGTGACCGCTGAAGAGACTGGAAAACCAGGCTGCCGTGTGTGTGGCACCACAGCTCTCACACAACCACCAGGTTTTTGGCATGCAGTGGATTTTGGGGGTCACATTTGGGCTCTGGCGTTTACATTCAGTCCTCGCAGAGGAGACATGCCCAAAAAGCAGCACAGTGGAGTCTGGGGACGCAGCGCTAGGACAGTGCCATCTTCCCTTTCTGCCAGGACACAACAATTTCGGGATGCTGCCACGTCAAACACACGCCCCTCTCTCCATGAAAAACAGCTCTACGTCTCCAAAAATCTACCCACGCGTGCCAGTCCGCACTCAAGCAGAGATCTAAGCACCACTGCCAAAGATGCAGCATTTACCATGCACAAATCACGCTTCAACAGCGCTCATCTGCCACTGCCCCTAACTGCCAGCGCTGTAACCAGCATCTCCAAAGGAGCGCTCTGCAGGTCGTCCAAAGGATCGCCAGACCTTGCTATTTTATTGCTCCGTCACATGCAAATCATCCCTCGGCGTCCACGGAAGCTACACAGGCAAAACACTGATAAAAGGAGACTCCAGAGAGGATATGTTAATTACTCCACTTCCCTCATATGGTGCTCAGACATCATATGGCAGAGACGCCGCGGACGGAGTTGAGGAGAGAAACCAGTAATGCAAATACAGCAGACAACGTAAACAGTACATCCTAAAATACCCTGCTGCTGCTGCTGCAGGAAGCAATGCTTTCCTTACCCTTCTCCCATCTCCTTCCCCTCATCGAGCTCCCCGGTCACTGAAGCAGCCACGCTCACCCTGACCACCGCTGCTCAGGACCATCGG
>NW_010160623.1:3289-6936 GCF_000695765.1 Mesitornis unicolor | reverse complement strand
GATCCTGAACTCCACCATTTCATGGTCACTCTTGATTATATTTTCTATATTCCAGCTCATAAATATTTCAGTCTTAACTTAAACTATGCCCTACTGCAGCAGGGTGGACAAAAGGACTACTTTACAGTCCAGTATTTATGGTCCATAAAGGTTTTGCACCCTAGCAACCTGTATAGACACAATTATATTTTGCCTATCAGCAGACCATAAGGAGGTCTTTAGTTCGATGTGGGGACTGAATCACCAGAGTTTCTCTTGTAATCAATAGTCAGCAGCAAATGCAATGAGACTTTTCTTTGTTCTTTTTAAGTTTCGTATTCCTCCAATGGCACTAAATCATGTCTTTTAATGGGACAGAGTGGGCTTCTCTGTATAGATCTCTGTTAGTAAATTAAGTCATAAACAGTTGAGATGTAGAGAGAGTTGGTCATCTGTACCATTTATGTATTAGACCTGTGCCTGGAGTTGTTTTGGCTTAGGCCAAATTATTCACAGGATGAGCGACTGGTTCTCACAGGGAGGGATGTGGCTATTCCATCTCTCTGTCCCACCTTCCTGTTTTGAAAGCAAAAAGATTTCAGAAGTTTGGCATGTCAAAACAGACCATGTCAGTTGGCTTTAGTGTCGAAGAACTGTCCCTGGCACTGTTTAGCTGTTTATTAACCTCTGAATCAATCTCCTAGGATGGCCAAACACTTATTCTTTGATATTTCAGTGTCTTAATTAGATATCTTAGTTCATCTGCTCTGATGTTTGCAATTAATTATCTTCAAGCCTGCTCAGAGCCAGCCACTGAAACAGCATCAGGGCACTCTTACAAAGAGATAGTGGCATAACTAAATAGGTAACAGGTTAGCTGAACACATTCATCATACCAAAAGAAAGCAGAGAAAGGAAAAGCAGCCCAGAGGAAATGTTGGTCTATTAGAAGAAATATGGTTTTGAATCAGAAATACTGAGTGATATACTCAGTCTTTAGATTTTGTTTACTTTTTCAGAGGTATTTGCACCTCTGGAGACCAAGTTTGAAATAAATGTTTTTGTAGACTACTATATTAGTAGAAATAGTAAAAAAATAGGTTTTTAATCAGCCTTATTTCTCCAATATTAACTTGTTAACTTAAAAGACAGAGAGAGGAAGTTGATTTAAAAAATTACAGTGAGATGTTCCACATTTTCTAAGACTTGTTTTTTTCCAGAATATGACTAAGCTATATAAAAACAGATCATTCTGCATCTATGTAATTAAATTTGAAAAGTCAAAATACACACAAGCATCATGTTTCATCGTAATGGAAAAGAAAACTTCAGTAACCTATAAAGCAGAAAACTGACAGTACTTTATAAAATAACTTTAAAGATAACTTCCTAAGGTACACTCCTCACGCTAAACTAGATTCCAGATAGTGCCCATATAAACCTATGGAAAAGAGATCTGCATCGCTCCAGGCAAGGAGAGCTTGATTCCTAGATTTCACAACAGTTTCCCCTCATATATTAAATTTACCTTAAGCTATACTGCTTGTTTTGGTTTGTTTTGTTTAAGTATACTCAGGCTGATTTTAGCTTTATGTATTTATGCATTAACCTTCAAATAAATAAATACTGTGATAGAAATGCACTCAGTCCTGCAAGAATGCTATTTCATCTGACTTAAAACATTATATAATGATTTTATTTTTCCTCTTCCTTTCTCTCTTATATTGGAAATATTTATTATCATGCTATTTATTATCAGGTACTACAAACAGAGTCAAGCAAATAAGGTTGTTAACAGATGACATACACAAAAATATCTTCATGGAACCAGGTCCCTGGTTCCCATCTAAACTTCAAAACTCTTAGGGTCACTAGCATCAAGAAAACATTGCAATTTTAGGATGAAAAGCTGATATTTTTTGCTATGATTAAAATATAACCTGAACATCTAAATAATCTTAAAAAATACAGTTTTCAGTATAGCTGTGACATGGTTTAGGGCTGGGCTGGCCACTAAATGCTGGACAGATGCTCTCTATTAACCCTTCTCTCCTCCCCAGAAGGGAAGAGAAAGAGAATAAGGGAGAGAGACTTGTGAGCTGGAAAAGAAAACTAACAGATTTAATGAAATAGTAATACTAATACTACAGGATAATAATGTAAATAGGAAAAATT
The DNA here is from genome assembly GCF_000695765.1 of Mesitornis unicolor. Taxonomy (NCBI): domain Eukaryota; kingdom Metazoa; phylum Chordata; class Aves; order Mesitornithiformes; family Mesitornithidae; genus Mesitornis; species Mesitornis unicolor. The sequence continues at coordinate 4,782 of NW_010160623.1, read as the reverse complement.
ATGAAATATATACAAAAATGTATATGAAACAGGCTGCCCAGAGAGGTTGTGGAGTCTCCTTCTCTGGAGACATTCAAAACCCACCTGAACGAATTCCTGTGTGACTTAGTCTAGGTGATCCTGTTCTGGAAGGGGGTTGGACTAGATGATCTTTTGAGGTCTCTTTCAACTCTTGATATTCTATGATTCTATTATTCTATGCACAAATGTATATATATAAACCAAATATAAAATCTTCTTCCCATGCCCCTACCCCCAATAATGATTACACCATCAAAGGCTCTGTGGAGCAGGGCACTGGAAAAGTTCCAGACTCGACCCAGCAGCAGATGGGAGCAGGATGCAGGAATTGATTTCAGGAACACACGGATCAGGATTGGAGGCAGATGAACTATTAGGGTTCTGCTTGAACTTCTACCATTGCAGGAGAAGAGAAGAGCAGAGGGCAGAGAAGGGCCACGACCCTCATAGTCCCTCAGCTTTATACTGAGTATGACGTTAGTGGGATGGAATACCTTGTTGGTCAGTTTGTTGGGTCATCTGTCCTGTCCGCCCCTCTCTGCAGATGTGAATACAGTACCCATGGTGAGACAGTGGCTTTGCCATGTTTGCATAAAGTACAAGCACTATCACTTGTAGAAGTGAACACTGTCCGGAAAAACATGCCATTAGTTTCAGAAAGTACAGCCACTTAGAAGAGACTTAGGTGAAAAGTAAAAACACTAAATAGAAAACTAGTTCTATTTAGCTGAAACTGGGACAAGCTGTTTTGTTTCCCCCTTGCCAACAATATAGTCAGGATCTCAGCTACTCTGCATATACTGTAAGTAATACAGTAAGTACAATCTTCCATTACAACCTGGGCAAGTTTAGAAGAAAAAGTATATGGAGAATTCATAGTATTTTTACATATTCTGCATCTATACTATGTACCTAAATACCTTTAATGAAGAGAAACAGGCATGTATTTACTGGCTCACAATGGAATGAATTGTATCTGCAGGAATCTATTTCTCTATGGCAACTGCAAAAATGGCCTCAATAACTACCTCCAGTGTGTATGTCTACACATAGATGGCAAGTGTTAGGTGAAGTGAATCCCACCTAAGAGATAAGAGAAATTTACATCCAAAGAAAAATGTGAACTTCTATAAAAAGTCTTCACCTATATAAAATCTAACCTTTCTGCATTTATTACAGTATGAAGAAGAAATATGGTTATTCAGCTTTGAATCCACTACTGCTAATCAACCTCTACAATCTTCATATATAAAAACATGTCTGGAATGGGCCTAGAAAATACATTCAGTGAGTTCCACTATTACACACATTATTCTATAATTTTACTTTTGTGCATTGTGTAATGTAGTATATGTAACAGAAAACTGAATACCATTATACTACTAGAAGTCAAGTTTCTAAGCTCGTTGAGGCAGATACAAACCTCTATAGAGACTATAATGCAGAGTCTAGCCAATCCTAATTATACCCAC
>NW_010160623.1:0-3258 GCF_000695765.1 Mesitornis unicolor | reverse complement strand
CTCTCTCTCTCCCTCCTGTTGATAGCAAATATGTCTAGGACATATGCCTAGTATTCAATAATAAATTGTCTCTGCTAAAAATGCTTTGTAAACTGAGATTATTGCTGTTATATATAACAGTGAAGAACAGATATGCTTATTACTGTGTTTTAAGTTTAGATAGACTATTATTCTTTGGAGAACTTACCTGCCTGAATCTCATCTTGGTTGCAATTATTTTATATGTCATAGATGTGTGACTCTTAGGGATTATATTTTTAACTGGTAATATCTAACCAGAAACAGATTTTGTGTTAAGTGCAAAACCCATGGTTGCTTCTGTGTTGAATTTATTCTGGACAAATTCATCACATGAGTATATGGGAGGTATGTGAAATATCAACCTTTTCCATATGTGAAGCCACTGTCCCTGTTTTGTTCACATATGGTTAAGAGCCAAAAAAAGAACCCAATTAGCATCTTGTTGAAAATTGCAGTACCTAACATTCAGCAACGTTGGTGTAACAGGATTCCCAGATCAGAACTGAATACATTTTCTGCCCTAGAATAAGACAAACAAACTATATGTGGCTTAAAAACGCCAGTCTGTTGAAAATTACAGGCTTCATCAGTTGCTAGCAAAGTTTTCACCATTTTATTTAATTTTATGCTGAACATTTCTTCAGAGATGAACTCTCCATAACTCTTCCAATACTCTATTATCCTCCTTCTAGTTAATTGTCTAGTTTCTAGGTTGAATCTATATTATTAAGTGAACAATTTTTTGAAATTTATATACTTTTGTTTAATTTCCAATTTAGGTTCTAGTGTGGAAAAGCAGCTCAAACATATATTAAATTCTGAAATTATATTGAGGAATCTGAGTCATGACAGTTCGAGAACCAATTTTTTAGTACATATCAATATTGTTGTTTGCTCTGAACAGAAAAAAAAATATTTTAGGCTAAGAAAAGACAAATAGACAGAAAAATACAAATGACCATCATGGGCACTACTTCCTAGGATATTTGTGGAGGACATGAGATAAAAAGAAAGAACAGGCAATTTACAGATGCTTTCCTAGGCTTTCTTTTTCTCAACGAGGATTATGAGAATCTCACAATGAAAATAAGAATTTAGATACTCGTTATACTGAGAGTCCTACTTTATGCTTTGTTATTTAAACATTCTTTTGGCCTCATGTTCATTAATAACAGATTTATTTCAATTTATTTAGCCTTGCATATCTCTTGATTTTAGGCTTATTTTCAATTGATGCTTTACTTGGTTTATAAAAGCAGGTTGAAAGGAAGTTGTAGTGAGGTTAACGTCAGTCTCTTCTGCCATGTAATTACTGATAGGACAAGAGAAAATTACCTCAAATTGCAGCAGGGGAGGGTTACATTGGATTTTAGGAAATATTTGTTTACTGCAAGAGCAGTCAAACATCAGAACAGGCTGCCCAGAGAGGTGGTGGAGTCGCCATACCTGGAGGTGTTAAAAAAATGTGTAGGTGTGGCAGTTCAGGACATGGTTTAATGAGCATGATGGTGTTAGGTTGATGGTAGAATTGATGATCTTAAAGGTCTCTTCTCATCTTAATGATTCTATGTTTCTGTGATTCTATGTTGATACCATTAAAATGTAACATCACAAGATTGCAACAGTATTACTATGATATTTCATTTATTTCATAACATTTTCTAATAGTTTCACCTTATCCTATCTTAAAATCTGAGGAACCCTCTGAGGAACCTGAATATATACAAGTCCATGAGACCTAATGAGATACATCCCAGAGTCCCGAAGGAACTTGTGACCAAAGCCACTCTCCATGATATTTGAAAAGTCATGGCAGTCAGGTGAAGATCCTAGTGACTGGAAGAAGAGAAACATTGCACCCTGGGAACTAGTGATCTGTCAGCCTCATCTCTGAGCCTGGGAAGATCATGGAACAGATCCTCCTAAAAACTGTGCTGAGGCACATGGAGGACGGGGAGGTGATGACAGCCAGCATGGCTTTACTAGGGGCAAGTCCTCCCCTACCAACCTAGTGGCTTTCTACAATGGAGTAACTGCACCAGTAGACAAGGGAAGAGCTATGGATGTCATCTATCTGGATTTCTGCAAGGCCTCTGACACGGTCCCCCACAACATCCTTCTCTCTAAATTGGAGAGGTATGGATTTGATGGGTGTCCACCAGTGGATAAGGAATTGGCTGGATGGTCACATCCAGAGAGCAGTGGTCAGTGGTTCGATGTCCAGATGAAAGACGGTGACAAATGGTGTCCCTCAAGGGTCTGTACTGGGACCAGAGCTGTTTAATTTCTTCATTGTTGATATTGACAATGGGATTGAGTGCACCCTCAGCAAGTTCACTGACAATACCAAAGTGGGTTGTGAGGTTAATGTGCCAGTGGGACAGGATGCCATACGGAGGGACCTGGACAAGCTGGAGAAGTGGGCCCAGGTGAACCTCATGAGGTTCAATAGGGCCAAGTGCGAGGTCCCGCATCTGGGTCAGAACAATCCTCATTACCAATACATGCTGGGAGATGCTGTGCTGAAAGCAGCCCTTGGGAAAAAGACTTAGGGGTACTAGTAGATGAGAAGCTGGACATAAACCACCAATGTGCATCTGCAGCCCAGAAGGTCAACTGTATCCTGGGCTGTATCAAAAGAAGTGTGGCCAGCAGATCAAGGGAAGTGATTCTGCCCTCTACTCTGTTTTGGTGAGCCCTCACCTGGAGTACTGCATCCTGCTTTGGAGCCCTCAACACTCAAAGGACATTGAATTGCTAGAATGGGTCCAGAGGAGAGCCACAAAGATGATCAAAGGGCTGATAGGCACCTCTCCTACAAAGAAAGTCTGAGAGAGTTTGCGTTGTTCAGCCTAGAGAAGAAAAGGCTCCGGGGGGACTTATAGTGACCCTCTCCAGGGGGACCTTATTGGAAGTGACCTTCCAATACCTGAAAAGTGCCTATAAGAAATCTAGAGAAGAGCTGTTCGCTAAGGCATGTATCAATGGGACAAGGGGTAATGGCTTTAAACTAGAAAAGGGTAGATTCATATTGGATATTAGGAAAAAGTTCTTCAATATGAGGGTGGTAGATCACTGGAACAAGTTGCCCAGAGAGGTGGTGGAGACCCCATCCTTCCATATTCAAGGTCAGGCTTGATGGGGCTCTGAGCAACCTGATCTAGTAACATAGTCCCTGCTTACTGCAGGGGGATTGGATTAGATGATCTTTAAACGTCCCTTCCAGCCCAATACATT
>NW_010160622.1:1099-14281 GCF_000695765.1 Mesitornis unicolor | reverse complement strand
TATATTTGTACATATTTCATTATTTTCCTATATTCATTATTATACTACAGTATTATTGTCTCATTAAATCTGTTTTCTTTTCCAACCCATAAGGTTTTCCAACCCCTTATTCTCTTTCTCTTCCCTTCTCAGGAGTGGAGAGGGGTTAATAGATAGCATCTGTCCAGCATTTAGTGGCCCACCCAGCCCTATACCATGACACTGTAGCTTATGGAAACCACTCAAGGGCACAGAATCTGAGCAGATCTGAAAACCAAAGGTGTTTTTCCAGCTCCATTGTCTCTCTCTTCTCACCCAGCCTTATTGAAAGATTGAAAGAAGCTAGCTCAGGAAGCTATTCAAAGGTAACTAAGTCAGTCACAGCCCTCCTGTTTTACTGCCCCATTAGTGTTTCATTGAACCCCCTTTTCAGAGGCCAGGAAACAGTGAGGTTAATGGTTATTGAACCTGACCCCTATGGGTTACAGGAAGTCAGATGAGGATACACCCCAGCTGAACTGGCTCTTCTTAGCCCCCTCAGGCCCTGAAACATCACCACATATTAAGAGAATGCTGGAACAGACTTTTGCTTCTGTGAGCTGCTCTGGAACAAGGTCAGGAGTTCAAGGAGTAGGGGAAGTGAGGGGCAGGGGGGAGGAAGAGTCTCAAAGCTTCCTCATTTGCTTCTACATTTCAGATAGCAGATTTAAAAGATGCAAACTTAAAAGCCAAGCTCTAACATACATGGAGAGAACTGAACAGCTACAAGCCAGGAAGGAAGAAAGGGAAGATACAAGTAATTTCTGTCTAACCTCTAGCTTCATCTTTCAGGCGCTGCACAGACTCGAGAAGGTTTTCTTTCTCGTCCAGCTCACTCTCCAGAAAAGCATTTCTTTCAATAGCCTGGTTTAAACGCTGTTCAAAATCTTCCAGAGACATTATAGTGGCTCTGAAAAAGAGTGCAGATGTCACTACCAGATCCTTCAAGCACACAGAGGAACTGCTTCTCTCACAAGAAAAGAGATAATGTTGTGGTTGTTTGGGTTGCTTTGTTTTATTATTATTTTTTTATTTTAGTTTGTAAGATATGACAGACTTCAGTGGGGGGAGTGGAAGGGAGGGGAAAAAAATATCACATTTCTCATCTCCCATGAACCTCTTCACCACAATCATCACTTAAGTGATTAATTCAGAATAGCAGTGCACAGCATCACAAACTGCTTGGACAGAACAGAGGTGGAAGAAAACACAGAAGGCGGGTCACCTTTTTGCTCTTTCCAAGTCATCATTTGCTTGCTCGAGTTCTCGAATGTATTTCTGAAGTTGATCTTTAATAGCTTTTGTCTGTGCCAAGTCATCTTCCAGCGCAGAGATTTGCCTGTATCTTTCAGAATGCTGCATTTCAATCTTTTCCTAATCAAGGGCATATCAAACAGGATATCAGGGATTTAGCAATGCATGTTCTCTTTCTGTGGCACTGTCTGAGCCCCTTTAAAGGCAGAGGCAGATGCTGTGAAGGCTTTTGAGAAACATCACTACACATGGTGAATGCCAACAAAGACAATTGCTCACATATTTCTGGGCTGCCAGCAGACAAGAGCTCTTTCTGTCACTCCTTACCAAAAAAATGGCACTGGGTAGCAGTCCCCAACCTGCACAGCCCAGGGTGGGTCCCTTGCTCTCCCAGACAATGAGATCCAGTATAATTTCTGCACCCCAAGAGCTTTAGCAACATGCAAAGCAGGATACAAGAGAAGCTTCTTATTTTCAACTTTAATAAAAAAATCAAACGGTACTTAGGAGCCTAAATAACATAAAATACATACAAGAGTGACACTGTTACACAGTGCTGCGGAACCAGCAGGATTCCCCAATGCCCTTGTGGTTTTATCAGCCCAAAGCAGGTTCTGCAGAGTTCTGGATCACAAAACATTTCAGGTGCAGTTATGCAACATGCTTTGGACATGAACCTAAACCAAACTGTTACCCTTTACAACATGTACACAAGGGTACATGTAAGAGAGGTGTAGGCAGGGGGGAAAGCTGAGTTTCTCCATCAAATATCTCTTTTGCTATTGCCTCTATATTGCACAGTTAGCTCCACATCACATGGCAGGGAAAGCTTCACAGCACACTGCCTACTGCAGCGTTTTACACTCCACCACCTTGCACTTGGACGTATCAGAGATTTTTTTGAAACTCCAGGGTTGTGCAAGTAGCATTTCTGAAATGTTTTCTCCATCCAGAATTTAAGTACAACACATCTGAAGTCACTGAAAACAAATCCACAGACTGGAATTTGAAAACCATCACACGTAATATAGCATGACTGATAACCTGGAGGTGGCTATTTTAGCACACAAAACAGTTAGATAAGGAGTATGGAAAGAAGTACCCATTCCAAATTAAGAAATTCTTATTTTATTACAGTGTGGTGACACTGCCATAATTCCAGATCTCTGAAGCATGGTTACATGCTGAATTTAAGAGCCCCCAACCTCTAAGAGGGATATTACTTTCAACCAGCTTTTTCAGGGCTCTCTAAACAAACCCTGCAAAACATTATTTCCATTTCTGCCTAAAAAGGCAGTGTAAACGCTGGCTTCTGAGGGGGGAGCAAGGACATGCACTAGGCTGGTAAGCTCAAAGACAGAAGCCGTGTGGGCCTGGCAAAGCTCACCAGAGTTGACCTAGATGCAGACATCAACCCTTGATGGGCTCACTTAACGCTGCTGCTCAATAGCTTCATGAGTTTAATGCTTTGCTCTTGATTTGATTCAGATAAAAGACCAGAACTGCAAGGTTTGAGCCTTAGTTTTTAGCCAATTGTAATAAACTATCGACTGATCCCGCCATCAATGGAGTCTCTGTTCCTTCACTGCAGGCTGTTACTGCAGTTTTCAGGCTGCATGAATAGCCAATTGTTAAAAGGTTTGTTTCAAGCAGAATACATCTTAACCAAGTTATCTACTGTGAAGAATAATTTAAGATTTTCTAAAATAGGTTTACTTTGAGGTTCTATGTTGTTTCCTCCTATTTTCATTAACTTCTTTGGCTGGTTCATTGTCCCCTCCTCTCATCCTAGCTCCACTACAGAAAAAATAGTCCACACTCCCCTCAATTAAATGAGCTGCAGGTTTTATTTTTGTCAAACTTACACCTTCTTTCCAATCCATTAGATACCATGGGTTTATGTGGCTACATGGAACAGTAGACCAATAGTCCATTCAACATGTAGAACATTTAATACTGTTAAGTCACTAATACAACAAGAACAAAGATAAGTGCAGCATAACAAATACAATGAAAAAAGCCTTGGAGGTTTTGCTGTCAAAAAGCAGTGGGTGGGATATCACTAAGTTGGTGCTAGAAGGATAAGACATCTGCCTGGAATGGAAGAGTATTTCCTTAAGACAGTGATTTGGACAACAGCTTAGACAAAAGGCATTGCAAATACAGATTAATCTGGTGATTAATCACAAGTGATTATACACCTGTATCCATACCTTCACTCCCATTGGCTCATTTTTGCATCCAATTGAGTAGAAGGAGTGTAATTAAATTAATCTCTGCTTCCACAGATATTGACCCAGCCCTACAAAATACTGTGTGTTGTTTCTTGGGTGACTATACCTCACCTTTTACTTAAAGGCCAACAAGATCCAACTTTAAAAAGGCATACCAATTTAAGTGATTTTTTTTTTCCAAGTTTAAGAAAACTTACCAGTATTTCCTAAACCTGTCAACCAGTACAGGGGATTGGCAATATCTTCAATGAGACTGAAGTGAGGCAGACTCATCATACTTCATACCCCAGATAGCTTCACTATTTCCTAAGCCACTCTGGTAAGAAGTTCAACCTCGGTAAGTCCATATCCCTTGTTTTATAATTATGGAAGTTAATGCTTTTCAGCTGTTTCTTAAGTTTCACAGACGGCTAAGTGTAAAGGAGAAATTATTTTTCCCCAAGTAACGAAACCAGGACTGAAATGGTTTTATGCCTCTCAGTTCTGTGTGTTACCCACCAGCTGCTGCTTCCCAGCTTATCTGTAATGCCAGATAATAAATACACAATTATGCAATAAGGGTTTAAAACTACCGAGTTTTCTTATGTAATGCAAGAACACAGTTGGAATGTTTGTATTTTGATTGTTCTGCAGTATTATCTGTGTCTGCACAATGCAGACTGCAAGAAAGCTGTGAACAAAAGCACCAAGTACATGGAAGAAGGAACAGAACAGCAGCTCTGTTATGTTCATATTTACTCTCACTGCAAACAATTTTTTCCCCTCTCAGTTCTATCCTAACATAGACACAACCTGCAAACAGGGGTTTGGGGACATTAACAAGGTATCCAGCACCCTCAAAGCAGACAACAGATTAGTATTTAATAATTTTTCAAGACTTTCTTTTGCAGCTTTCTGTTCAGTTTCTCTGTAATGCTGAAGGACCTCGTCCACAAGGCAAGCTGAATCTGCACATGCCTGTCTCATTTGCTGTTGCACTTAGGATGTGGAGATAACGAATGCATCATCCACTCTTACCTTAACTGACTCCAGTTCCACTCGCAAACGGTTGTTTTCTGACAAAAGGTCTCTGTTTCTGGACTCTGTTTGCTGCAGCTGAGTCTCCAGTTCAGCTTCATACTCTCGACTCCCTTCTTGGAATTCACGCAATTCCTCCTGTGTATCCTCAGCACTAGAGAGCAGTATCAGTAACAGAATTCATCATAACAAACAAAGAAAAAAAATATTTATTGTACACTCAAGATAACAAAAAACATACTGCCCTTTAACGTGAAAGGCTCTATGGCCTTCTCCAACATAAAACATAGAAAAATCCCAAAGTCTGTCCTCACACTTTATGTCTAGTTAAGCTTGTACATTGTCCACTGCCCTCTGCATATTTTATCTACTATTCACTCAATTAATAGTGAAATATCTACAAAGCCATTTTCAATTAGCAATAAAAAGTAAGAAAAAGAGAGCAAGATGGAAGGAAAGTAGTTCTTTCTTAAACAATTCTATTGAAATAACCCTTCAGCAAGCTAAACAAGCAGCACTGAAAGGATTTTGTCAGCGACATGGGCAGTGGGATCGAGCGCATCCTCAGCAAGTTTGCAGATGACACCAAGCTGGGTGGTGCAGTTGACACCCTGGAAGGAAGGGATGCCATCCAGAGGGACCTGGACAGGCCGGAGAGGCGGGCCCGTGCCAACCTCATGGAGTTCAACAAGGCCAAGTGCAAGGTCCTGCACCTGGGTAGGGGCAATCCCAAGCACAAACCCAGGCTGGGCAGAGAATGGCTCAGAGCAGTCCTGAGGAGAAGGACTTGGGGGTGTCGGTCAATGAAAAACGCAACATGAGCCAGCAATGTGCATCTGCAGCCCAGAAGGCAACCACATCCTGGGCTGCATCACAAGAAGTGTGGCCAGCAGGGCCAGGAGGTGATTCTGCCCCTCTGCTCTGCTCTGGTGACACCCCCCTGGAGCCCTGCATCCAGTTCTGGGTCCCCAACATAGCAAGGACATGGAGCTGTTGGAGCGGGTCCAGAGGAGGCCTCGAAGATGATCAGGGGCTGGAGCTCCTTCCCTACGAGGACGGACTGAGAGAGTTGGGGCTGTTCAGCCTGGAGAAGAGAAGGCTCTGGGGGGACCTTATTGCAGCCTTCCAGTTCCTGAAGGGGTCCTACAGGAAAGCTGGGGAGAGACTTTTTACAATGGCAGGGAGTGATAGAACGAGGGGGAATGGTTTTAAACTGGAAGAGGGGGGATTTAGACTGGCTATTAGGAAGAAATTCTTTACTGTGAGGGTGGTGAGACACTGGCACAGGTTGCCCAGGGAAGCTGTGGATGTCCCCTCCCTGGCAGTGTTCAAGGCCAGGTTGGATGGGGCTTTGGGCAGCCTGGTCTGGGGGAGGTGTCCCTGCCCATGGCAGGGGGTGGACTGGGGGAGCTTTAAGGTCCCTTCCAACCCAAACCATCCCGTGATTCTATGACTGAACACCTGGTTTATGAAAGGACCCACCAATATCAGCGTCTAAAAAGCCTGGATTTTTTTTCAGCCTTTGCTGCATTTAGTAAGCTAAGCTAAAGAAAGAGCAAAGTATGTCCATTGTCAGCCAGGGGTCCTCCTCCATCTACGTGCTGTCAAACTATCCTTGATCTAAAGAGATGTAAGGAATTAACAGCAGAATCTCTCTTTCTGCAATGGTCTGGGTCATGCATCCCCTCTAAGGTTTTGCAGTGAGTTATGTTTCCCCAGGCTGCCCACAGACTGCAATCAGAGGCACAGTTTCAGCACACAGAGTCCTACTCAAACGAGAGCAGGGACCAAAAGCAGCAGTGCCACAGCAACACAGATTCACTGCTCAAGTAAGCGTAAAGGACTCTGGGCTGCTGTAGTTTATGCAGAAGCACTGCTACTGCTACCACTCAAGATAGCTGAACCACCTTGAATTTACTTCCTCCCCTATGCGGTGCCATCTATGTCTTTGCATGCAGTGTTAGGCACCCTATTGAACAACTTAGAGGAATGGAGCCACTGCCTTACCACTGCTTGTATTTCATAGCCAACTCTTTCCAGTATCTGGTTTCCTCTTCCACTGAGCTGAAGTGATGTCCTTCTGAGTCTTCCATGATGAGTTCTCAAAGTTTAAAACTCCCGTTTCATTTTTTTTCCCTCCTGGAAAATTAAAGGATTAAGTGTAAGAACTAATGCAGTGAGCTACCTCAGTACTTTTTGCTGCAGAGCAGTGCTCCTCCCCGCCCAGGCCACTCCAGGTCACTGCACACCTGGAGACCAAACTACAGACCAGCCTTGACAGTACTGTCAGGTATACTGTAAATCTGAAAGAGTCACTACTGAGTAATTAGGTCCCTTTCCTCAGTTCTCCCAAGGCTGCTGCATGCTTATGCTACATCCCCAGCAGTAAGCACCATCCCCACCCTCTGACTACACAGCTCAGAGGGCCAAAATTCAAACTTCAGTCATGGTTGTGCCAGAACACCAGTGAAAGAGAAGACACCTCAGGCACAACTTCAGCTCCAAAGACAGAGCAATTAAGGTTGATTTCAACAACCCTAAAGACACTTACCATGAAATTAAAGAGAAACTTCAAAGATACATAAATAAGGTACTCAAGATACTAGTTTCCTGTGTTAGTGTTTCCAGGAATACCTAAGCTTCTTACGGACATAACTGCTGGGCACATGAAAAATTTCTCCCTAGGTCAACATAGACAAAGCTACCCAACTAAATCTGAAATATCACAATCCCCATACAGCTGAGAGCCACAATATTGCTGGATACCTCAGAGAGCCATGGGAGAAGAGAGCTCCAGAAATTCCCAGGGAAATAAGGATAAAGGTTCCACAGAGGTTTTAGTGGGATACCACCTGGCTGGACTAGGTATGCAGATTGCAGCAACCCAGTGATCAATCCAGACCATTCAGCTGTCTCTGGGCCAGCGTAAAGCCAGTCACAGGACAGAGTCCTAAATGGGAAAGACACGTGAAAGAGCCACACGGGAATCAAGAACCTCAAGCTGGTCACCCCTGCTTGAAGACTAAAGTATCTAGACACCACAATTAAATAAATGCCCTCTGATATGTCTGACACATTCTAATAAACAGGTTATTAGCGAATACCATTTTATATGAGTTAGCTTTGACAATGGAGAAACATCAAATGTCATGCTCTGTTTAACCTGCCCATCTTCAACCCTGAGTGAGGCAAAGATTCCACATAGACATTATCATTTTAATAGAAACCCAGATAGATCAAGGACAGAAAACAAAGAGTTGAATAACGCAAGACAATGGCAGTCGTCAGAAAACTGTAATGAGTGAGGAAACAGTTCTACCAAGTTTCAGCTCCGGGTCTACTGAGCAAAACATTTTCTAGAGGTAATCCTGATGGAATAAAGAAAAAAAATAGCGGAAGCCTTCAAAGATAATTTCATTATCGGTCCTGCCTTCTACCCTTCTTATCTACGATATTCAGGAAATGCTGGAGTAGACCTTCTGAGCAGCATGTCAATACATCACACGGTGGTTTCATTTGTTCGAAAGAAGACACGTAGCTTTGTCTAATTAACATTTTGTGTCGAGAAACTGAATTATAAAAAGTAAAGCTTAGTAACTTTTCCCCTCACCTGCCAGGTCCCCTTCTAAATGATAGTGTAATTTCTCTCAGTAATTTCTATACTTATTCCACAGAGATGACACAAAACGGCAGGGATCGTTTCACTACTGATCCATGACACAGGCACATGGTTTATTGTCCATAACACACAAGGAAGACCTCTTAGGCTCCCTGTACACTTGCACTATGTCTTAGCTCGCAGGGATTTTCAAGCTAACCAACGATGCAAGATACAAATGGAAAAGAAAAAATTCTGAGTTTTAGACAAAGTATTAAAGCTTCTTCTGATTTTTGGAAATTTGTTTTAAAAAAACCCCACAACACTCACATAGATCTTTCTAATCTGCCCATAGAAGTGGTAGGACTTTGACTTTTTGTTTTCCCCTCTGCTGCCTTCTCCCCTTAATTTTTAACAGCTTGAAGACGCAAGCAAAAATGCCTGGAAAGTAATTACTTACACCAATTAGCAACTTCTCATTGCCTAGGCTCACTAAAAAGGGAGTGGGGGGCAAGGGGGTGAAGGACGTTTTAGCAATGTTTTGTTAAACATTGGCAAGTGTAGAAAAAACAAGGAAAGTCACAATCAAGACACACACTGGCTGCACCTTACTTGTTTTTGCACACATGAGGCCAGAAGAGACAGAAGAGCTGGCCCGGCTTCCTGTGTGAGAGCAGCACAAGTGCTGGCCAGAGACATTACAAAACCTCTACATCATACAGGAAGTGGAAGCGTTCATGGGTGGGGAATGAACTTCTGCAGTTAGAAAAATACCTCAGCATAAGTGTTGCAGGAAACAACTTTATACAACTGCAAGCAGAATTGAAAAACTCTTAAGGGGCGGAAAAAATTAAGAAAAGCTACACACAAAATTACTGAAGGAATTTCAATTTGAGAAACAGGTTCACCAAATTCATGAGGACCTCAACTTAGATTCTGTTTCAGTGCTAGAAAAAAGGACTCAAAACAATGTTACACACTGAATACTTCTAATTTTTGCTTGGTGAACTATGTTGGCCCATCTTTGTAGCAATGCCTGATGGTCTGAGAGAAATTAATATTGTAACAAAAAATTAAGAGCAAAACAGTACCATAAATATTACGAAATTTTCCACAGCAGAGATTATTATTCCTATTAGATATTTTTTCTAACTGCAAACCAAAACAAAAACCCCCTTTTCTCCGGAAAAGTAGCTTTCCCATCCTATGAAAACTGCATTTTCTTAAAATAGTCCCCTTGCAAGGAACTTCCTGTAATATAAGGGCATACCTTCTTTTGTTTAAACAATACAAAAGAAAAGCACCACAAGCGGGAAAGAAAAGGAAGAGGTCATCGGAGTGCCAGGATTATTACAGAATCCCACAGTCAGCAATAAAGAGAGTTACCATCTTTCCAGCGTCTTCTTCACCGAAAGGCTTAATTCGGCAAAGCCCTCATCTTTTTCAGGCACCACTTAGGCTCCAATACTTTTGGGTTTCCACCGATTGCTAAAGAAACTTCGCAAAGCTTTCTCTCCCGAAACGCCAGAGCGTCTCTCCCTTCTCCACCGCACCGCGCGGCCCCGCACCGGCAACGGCCGCTCCGCCCGGCCCGACCACCGGCCCCCCCGCCCGCCCCGACGCTGCCGTCCCATTGGCTGCCGGTCACGTGCCGCAGGGGCTCTGCCAATCGGCGCCGCCCGAACGCGCCCGTTGGAAGGTTTGGAAACTTTGGTCACTTTCAAAAGCCGCCCGGGGCGGGGCTGCTCCGCGCTTGGTCTGGCCCCGCTCCTGTGCCCCAGCCCCGCGCTATCGTCCCTGGCTCCGTGCATGCTCGCGTTCAACCCTGTCACGCTAAACCCTTTCCGCGGTGTTTCATGAGCTACAGCGGGCACGAGAGCCTGCATCTTCTAAGACGTTAATGGGGTAAATCGGCATTTGCCACCATACTGTAATTTTATATGCGTGTTCTCCCTTGATGTGCTCTGAAAGAAGCAAAGCTTTACAACAATTTTTTTTTTTTAATTCCAAAGTCCTCTTCTGAAAGAGTGAGACAGTGACGGTAACTATTTAATGTCAGAGCAACATTTTCAGGCTACAGTCCGCTTTTCACAACCAAGGAACAGGCTTCTACAAGGACAAGGCAGTCTATTAGACACTTGCACTCATCTGCATCTCAGCATGATGTCATCATTCCAGAAAGACCCGCAAGGATCCACAAGGGAACAAGCTCCGCACAGACAATGGGAGCTCAGTGCAGCCGCTGAACCACTCGTCACCGCCTCACCGTGCAGAGCTGGTGTGAAGGGGCTGAGGCACGCAGAGGCTTTCCCAGTGCTGGAGGTGTGTTCTTGCCCAATGGCATACACAAACACTTGGTCATCAGGTATGTCTGGCATTTGTATCCCGAGTCAGAACTAAAACACAAATTATCACCTACGTGCAGATGCACTCCAGCCCACGTAGGTATGGCCATACGTCACCGAGTATCACTTCACACCCCTACACTGTGCTCTACACCCTGTACAAACTGCTGGACGATAGGTACCCACACACCAGGGCCCCAGAATATTCCACTAAGAGAAATCTAGCCACAGCTAAGATAACTTTAACTGAAAGGAGTGAGCAAAACGATTTTACTTTCAGGACAGATGTTCAGCAAAATAAATGTATTTTGAGCTCAGTTGTTCAGCAGAAGTAAATGGAGACAAACTATTATACAACTATGAATAGAAAATTAAATTAGGTATTTAAAAAATTGGGTTAATAGCGATTTGCAGTTCTGTCATTACTCAATAATGGTTTTATTATCAGATAAGTTACAGAAAATAAACCACATATTATCAGAGTATGTCCCCAGTAAATAAAAAAGTTATATCTTTCTCACAAGTTTGGGACAAAGAATGTTTTACTCCAACTCTTCCAATAAATCTTAGAGGATAATGCGAGCACACATTATATCAAAGGTACATCTGAATATTTTTAATAGTTCTCATCCTGAAATAATTGTAAAACAGGAAAAATCCCCAGATTTCAGAGGAAGCTCTTTAGTCTCTCATCCAATTACAAAACAGTGTAAGAGCACCCTAACAAATGCCAGAGGTTCAGAGACACTACTATAAATATTTGAAAAAAGGTTACTATAATTACTATTGCTGCCTTGTTTGCAAGAAGAATTAAAACATTTGTTTTCTATTAAAATTAACAGAAGAGGCAAAGAAGAAATTATGTGTTTATTTGTTGTTTGCTGATTAATAATTAATAAATGACAAAATTCTGTGGTGCTAGGGTTCATGTGCTGGTTAGTTTAATGAGAATGCCACGCTGACTCTTCCATGAAAGCTAAGTGGGCAAAAATGTCTACACTTTAAGATCTAGTAAAGCTGCAGCACTTATCTTTTTGCAATAAGCTTTCTACCAGAAAAAAGATTAGCTGTTCTGCAAGAATTAAATAACTCGCCACAGAATAACTTAGTGCATGGATGGAACAGGACCTGATCATCAATTGTCATGACAAAATAATGTTTTTTTTGTAATGGATTACTGACTCCCATGACAAAATGTAACAAACATATGTATTAGAATACCATATGCGAATATTGCTATCATTGAAGAGCAAGTATCTGACATCAATGAAACTTCTTTCTGTCTCTTTAAAGTCCTTACATAATTCTCTGCAGCCTGTATATGTAAAATTGGATTTGCATATGCTTAAGCAAGAAGCAGATTCTCACCACTTTAAAACCCTATTGATATCCGGAACTGACAATTTTCTGATTAAACTCTTGTAAGGGGCCTCAAACAAAAACTCACTCAAGGACATGAATTTTTAAACTCTGACTAATACATCCTAGTACACTGATACATCCTAGTATAGATAGATCTTAGCACATCCTGAAGGACTACAGCTAAACCAGCAGAACACTGTCTGAGACCAAGACAAGGGAGCTGAGGAAATGGGTCCAGGAAATGGTCCCATATATGGGAGAAAGACTCAGAGTTCATGGAAAGAACAGCCAGAGTCTCTCTTCAGAACCACAAGGGACCACCAGAGACCACCAAAGGACCTCTTGGACACAATCGCAGTTTGATCCAAGAATGATTCAGCGGATATTTGAATATATTATAAATATATTTAAATTGCCACCAATCATTGTAACTCAGATTATGCAATCCTGAAACTTTTGTGTATAAACATGCCAAGAAAAGTGCCAGCAGTTGTGCGAACTTGGATGGAATAAATAATGCCCCTCGCACCCAACATCAAATAAAGAATGCCTGCTTCTTAATGCTGCATTGGTGTTAAGAGGTTGTTCTGTTCCTAATTTCGGTGACAAAGCTGTCCAATACTCATTAATAGCACTGGTTAAGCAAAGTAAACGTAACACCACTTAAGGCTTTAATACGTGGCAGCATTACACCCAAAGTGAACCATGGTAGCAGGGGCAGGACTGGAAGTAGATATGAGCATTATCACTAAAAGGACTTCTAACCTTGCTGACACTGCAACCCATTAGGCAAAGGTGAAGATAAAATGACAACTTAGCCTAATACCGTGATGTCACTTACGATCAAAAGATACTGAGCCACAAAAAGGTGGAACCTCACCCTGCTTTGTCACTAACCTCTCTCTCTGACGGGCTCAGCTACCTCTATGCCAAGGAGCAGCCTGGCCTGGATTATATGGATTTGCTGCAATGACTTTAGCCCAGACTTCTCAAGGAACTGTTAAACTGTGAGACAGGGCTGTGTCTGTAGAAAGACAAGAAAAGTCATCATCATCATGGCCAGACTTCGCAAACAAAGATAAGGGAAGGACACTACCCACGCTTGCTGCAAGCGCGCTGATGGCTAAAAACGCTGATGTGGGATAGGCAAGTCCGGTTGCAAAGGGCACAGCGGAAAGTCTCCTTAGACGGTGTTGGGAAGGCACGGTTCTTTCTGCCTTGTCTTT
This sequence comes from Mesitornis unicolor, assembly GCF_000695765.1. Lineage (NCBI taxonomy): Eukaryota > Metazoa > Chordata > Aves > Mesitornithiformes > Mesitornithidae > Mesitornis > Mesitornis unicolor. The sequence goes on along the minus strand of NW_010160622.1, from coordinate 1,227 downwards.
TCTCCTCGAGACTGATTCTACGTGCGTTCTCAAAGGAGACAGCAGCGTCATGAATGGTGTGTCTCCATGTCTCCTGGTTGGAAGCCAGGGTGGACCACTGAGGGTAGTCAATATGGACAAAACTGAGG
>NW_010160622.1:0-1068 GCF_000695765.1 Mesitornis unicolor | reverse complement strand
TTTGTATCCCCTCTTTGGGGCTCCTCTGTTGGGGCAGCCGATGGCGAGTTCACCATAGAGCACAATCTTAGGAAGGTGGTGATCCTCCATCCTGGAGACGTGCCCTGCCCAGCGCAGCTGCGTCCTCAGCAGCATGGCCTCAATACTGGTGACCCCTGCCTGTTCAAGGACAGTGACATCAGTCACGTAGTCAGTCCAGTGGATGTTTAGGATTGTACGGAGGCAGCGCTGATGGAAGCGTTCGAGGAGTCACAGGTGGTGGCGGTAGATGACCCAAGATTCGGACCCGTATAAAAGGGTAGACAGTACAATGGCTCTGTAGACGCTAATTTTTGCACTTAACAAGAAAAGTAAAATCACAAATAAAGGCGGGGTTGTTGAGACAATTAGCACAAGGATTCAAGAGGGGAAAATACCAATGTGTAAGGTTATAAAATCCTAAAGTGAATAAAACCCAATTATCTGCAGTGGGTTGTCCACATCAACAGACCCAGTGACTGACAAGTTATTAAAACTGCATTAGCAGTGGACACCTACTCCTATCTTGATGCTTGTTTGGCCAACAGACTTCAGGTGTTTTATCAGAAGGTGAGTACCACACTAATGCCTAATGCCAGCAGCTCATTAGAAGCTTGTTCTTTTTTGTCAGCCAGTAATTGCTTTAGATTTTTTAAGCTGTATATACCTTACTTAGGGAAACTGTTTACACATACCATATAATGCGCAAAGCAACCCAAAGAAGGACAGTACCGAAAGGTCAGACACTTCCGTTAAAACAAGCAACTGCAGATTTCTGAACAGTACTGACATTTAGCTGCTGGCCTCGGTTTTAGGATGAGAGACTGCCTTCAAGGGAACAGGCTCTTCAAAGCAGCTCCTACCCCACTGCTAGGACTCCAGTGTGCCCGGACTGAGGCGCCCCCGCTTTGGTATGAGGCGGAAGGGTCCCTGGGGGGGCAGGGGCGCCCCCCAGCGGTCCTGCTGGGTAGGGCCCCGGATGTCCTTGAACGGAGCCTCTCACCCCCTCAGGGCAGCCCCAGGCACTCTCCTGGCCGGAGGTCGATACTC
>NW_010160621.1:0-505 GCF_000695765.1 Mesitornis unicolor | reverse complement strand
GGAAAACAAAAAAATCCCAAACATCTAAGGTCAAATTAGTTTTCACAGGTACTTTTGAATATCTGCTGGTTTATTTTTAATTGTTTAATACTAGTGTATAAAATGTGTGTTCTCAAAAATGGAAAGACATACATGTAGATGTTTGAGTTTGAAAGCAACATATTTGAGAGCTTTGATTGTCATAAAATTGCCTAACCAGTAGAATAAGTTAAATATTAGCCTTTAATGAATATGTGATACTACTGTAGATAAAAGCACTTAACCAATGCATGTACTTTTTATGAAAAGATGGAAAGATCCTTCATTTTTAAATTGTAAGTTTTACAGGGAACATGTGAGACATATGACTACCAATATTAGTAGTTGAAGTCAAAACTGGACTGAAAAAATGTGTTTTCTCAGATCCAATGTTTTTGCTTCCCATTCTTTGCTCCAGAAAATTTGGAGGAAAAGAGATACCACATAGAACAGTACTGAGAAAATTCATATAGTACACGAAAATGAT
>NW_010160620.1:4854-16429 GCF_000695765.1 Mesitornis unicolor | reverse complement strand
CCAACTCCTAATATTCTGTGATTCAGTGATCCTTCAGACACCTATAATAAATATCTTTCAAAGAGTTCTAAATATTAGAAAGTTCAAGAAAGCAGTAAGCTACACAGAATTTCACTTTTTGCAGTATCTGAAGATTCCATGGACTGAAAATGCCATGAAATTAATTTTGTTGAAGCTTGTTACGAGGAGAAACTTAGCGAACATGAATATGTGAGGAAAGATAAACTATTTGATGTTTGAAAGGAAGGTGCCTGGCTAGATCAAAATAGTTCAAGGTTGCGCGGAAATGTTAAAAGGAGGAAAGACTGAAAAAAAATATGTAAAGAAATAAATGGTTTGAAGGTAAAGAAATAATACACATTCTAGAATTAATAACTGTGCTACACATCAATACCTTAGATCCACTTTCATATTTACATTTTACTACATTCATTGAAAAGAAAAGGAATAATTTAATATATGTCCTTCATTACTGAAATCTATTCATTCTTGGTCTCAGACACATATCTTAAAAAATATAATATTCTGGAGTGGACTCATTTATAATGGTACCAACTTGAAAATTTTATGAGGTTATAATGATTGCCAAATTCTCTCAGAATTAACACCTACATTAGAAAAATATGAAACTGGGAGTTCAGGTATGATGTTAAAAGGTTAATGGACCAGAAAATCCTTATTTAAGCATTTTATTTAATAGTTAGACTTAACTTCCACATGTTTGTTGTAAGAATACTAATAAGTATGTGGATGATGGAAATACATACAAATTATTACATTTATGTCTCCGTTTAAGGCTCAGGGCAAGCCCAGGGAGCAGGATTTTCTCTCTATTGTCCCCTACCCTCCCAGGGGAGGATTAAAAAAAAAGGGAACAGAGAAAAAGATGCTTCACACAAGGTTGGAAGTTAAGACTATAACAAGTTTAATGAAAAAAAAAACAATGGGGAAAGGAAAAAGGGAATTAAAAAGGGACAAAGCATATTTAACTATATACAAAACCCAATCCCAGTAGTCCTGAGTAGAAGTGTCCAAGCAGTGCCTCGTGGCCTCTGCGACTGCTGTGACTCGTCACCAAAGGACCACAGTGGTGCTGGGAGCGGATGATGGTGGATGCTGCTGAGCACGTGGAGGTAGCCCCAGCCGTCCCCAAGATGCATCAGGAAGCAGCCCAGGAAAGCCAGGAAAAGCCCACCAAAAACCTCGGGCCTCCTTTGTGTTTTATAGACTGACTGGAAAGAGGAGGGAACAGTACTGATCTTGGATCCCCCAGAGTCCTACAGACACCACCCGTCCTTCCCTTTCAGGCTGTTAACCCTTAAACCATAACAGTTTACCAAAATGGATATAGCCATTAACATATACTACTAGCCTGAATATATTATTTTTATAGTATTTGATAACATTTCCTAGTAAATTTTACTCTTCCCAGCACAAGAAATGTGCAGGTTTTTTAAACATATTGTTAAAGAAAACAGAACAAAAAAATTGTGCAGGCGGTAACTTCTGTTTCTCAGATGTAAAATTTTCAGAGGTATTTGATGTTTTTCAGATCAACAAAGCAAAGTATTTCTCATATTGAATAAAAGCTGATATATTTTACTAAAACATCTGTCACCGAAGGACTTCAAACTCATTTCTCATTCTGCAAACCTTTTATATTATTTTGACAACAGACAGGACACAGACAACAGCTTATGGGAAAAGAGTAGAGTTGCCATGATTTTTTTTTATTGTTTATCTTCATTTTATTGTTTCTGAGTCAGTAATAAAACAGAAAATGCCTTTGAATATATTTGTCACTTGTATTTCAACTTAAGGTATGGTTTTAAAACTATCCATTTTGACTTGTATTTCTTATATGTAACATCAGATTGATCTTCCAAGTCACGTGATACTGCTGCTTATTCCAGACTGCTTAAGAACTTCTGTATTAACTGACTGATTCTTATTGAAGGAAATATTATCCATTCCAAAGACTGGAAATTCTTGCAAATTTTTAGCAATATCATTTATAAATAGCTTCGAAAGTTGTCAATAGAGAGCACTAGCTTCAATGGTAAAACACATTTTTAAAATATAACTTTTAAAATAGAAACAATAGGGTTACCTTGCAGAACAGATAATTTAAGTTTTTTCAATTACAACATTATTATTTGACATCACAGCACGATTTTGTTTTAGGACTGGATTTGGAATATATTTATCATCATAGTATAAATATAGGATGATCCTATAGGATGTAGCTTTCTTATAATTTGTTCTTTATTTCACATTAAATAGTTATGATAACTATTGGATTATGGTAAATAAATTTTATTATATAGAAAGTATTATTTCTAGAACTATAAAATCAACAACTCAACTGGAAACAAACATATGGCATATCTGCTTTGATATCCATTACTGTGTCTTTTTTCCTCTTATCTAATTTCTTCTGTACTAATAGCTTCTTATCACAACAATCACTCTTTCTCCATGTCAGTTTTATATGCAAAATAATGGAGTTTTTATTCACAACTGGACTTCCTAAGGAATAGTTCAATTAAGATTAATTGCATCACCTCACAACTATCATTATTACTGTTGTTTTTGTTATTGTTGTTATAATAAACTTTTAGTAAATGTTGAACACAATGTAAAATAAATTAAATGGAAGCCACTAAACAGAACAGGCATTCTCATGAAGTGCCATCAACAGTCATGTTTTGTTATAACTAATGTTAATTTAATGACAAGTAGCTTCAACATAACCAATACAGAAAAAGTGAATATACTACTTTTGACTTTCTTTGTGTGAATATTGGGGTTGGGCCCAAATAATTCCTCATTTTGTGTGAGTTTTTAGAAATTTTATACTCAAAAGTTCTCATCCTTAAAAAATAATGACCACTGGACAGTATTTCTGAAATGATTAAAATCTGTGAAAAGGCAGATATTTGATTTTAGGCACATGTTCTGCTTGTGATTCCATGAGGCTGAAGTATATCAGGAAGCAGAATGTTTTACACCATATGGGAAAAAAAAAATCTATTCTATTTAAAATACATAAAATAGACAAAAGAGAATCAATACAACACTTTTTAAGCCATGTGACAAAAGTGAGATGTTTTCTTTTTCTCAATGAAACAAACCAACATATAGCTTTTCATATAAATCATTAATGAACTGAGACCTTAATTCACACTAAAATAATCAAATTACAGTAAAATAAACACAAAGTATTTCCTTCAAAGTATTTTCAGATTACAGTTTGGGGGAAAACTTCTAAAGAAAGAACTTGATAATTGTAGTTGAATGATGAAACTAAATTATCACTGTTGTCATGCTTCTTCATTTTGATCTAAGAAAAAGGTACCTGATTGTGAATCTTCTAATTGGTTCATAATATAAACGAAGGCAGATACAAAACTAAGTTCAACAGTAGAAGCATGCTTGAAAGCATGAGTACCTGAATGCCAGAGAAAAAGTCAACATATAAATTAAACATTTAGAAAGACCATTCAGGAAAATAAAACATTTTTACTAAAGTGATAGACTTCTACAGCTAAACAGTTTACCTTGTAGAGTATTTGAATGACATGTCACCATTTAAAATATTTAATTTTTAATATATATACACACACATATATATATTCATACATACATATATGCAGGGAAATATTTATCTATTTATATATTTATTCATATAATTTATCTATTCCTGACAGGATTCCTTTTGCTGATTTGTTTCTGCAAAAAGTGAATTCCTGAGAGTGATAAGAATTATGTATGCTTTCTTTCATTAATATCCATATTATTGCTCTTGCATTTTCTTTCCTTTCTTATCCCTCTCCCTATTACATACCAGGGAATTTTTTCTACTACTCTAGATACAGCTGGCTAATGTCAGTGAGAGAGTCAAAGTCCATTACTTTGTATTGAATTGAGATAATTGCCCTGTTGTCCCTTACTAAACTATAATGAGTGCCTTGTCTTCTCCAATACCAGGCACCACAGCTTTAGAGTGATAATCTAAAAGAAAGCACATTGTTCCTTAAGTCTCCACACATTCTTTCTGCATCTGTCTGTTTCCCTGTCTTGTAAGAGCTGACCGAACCTGAAAGACTGGATATATAGCTGTCTCGGAACCTCAGCAAAAAACAAACTAGACCAATAATATACTCAAAATGGGATTTATTTCTAACAATATGATTACAAACTCAGACTAAACTTTACTCCAACCAAAACCACTTTGAGACTCCAACAGACATTAACAATTGACACATTGAGATGCTGATCAAGAATTAGTACTACAGTTGACTTAAACATTCTTAAGCTTTATGGTTGACCACCCAAAATATGCAATCACTTACCTAATAAAGGAAGGGCTCTCAACGTTAAGGAGTTTCCTTAGATGGCGTCCCAACATGAGAGGAGACTCCCTGACTGCATACACACTGCTCTGAGGAGGACTGACTCAAATGTGCCCTCTGGTGGGGCTCTATTTATAGTCTAGTCGAATCTGATCTTGGTCAAATGGTCAATTGGCCAAATATGGTCATGTTAGCCCTCATTGGCTGAGGAACCCAACTTTTCAACTTTCAACCCAAATGTCTACATGACAAGAGTTGTGTGGGGAAGTTTTGGCTCTGCCAGGGCAGGAAGTTTTTGTGAGCTTTTCTCAGGTCTTTGTCAGAGTGGGTGCATCTGCCACAATAGCTTCAGTCTTTTCAAATTGAGTTTTGGCACATAAAACACATGTTTGAGATGCTGAAGAGAATGAAAAAAGAATGAGCAGAAGGAAAGACTCATGAGAATGTAAGGCTGAACAGGTCAACCCAAAAGTGCAACCAAGACCTATATGCTCAAAATATAGTTTATCTAGTATAAAAGGAAACAATTAAATAACAAGGGAAAGTTTAATCACAAATATAGAGCAGTTGGCCTATATGAAGAGTTTTTTTATCTAGAGAGGAGGCTTACTTATCTTCAAAGGAACTAGTCTAGAGAAGATTTACCTGTGGATAACCTTATTAGTAATGCAAAAGTCAGAAAACAATAATTATTAATTCTGGGGGAGAAATACAGAGTTCTGTTCAAGGTTGCTGCTTATGGTAAGATGAAAAAACTGTTATTTTCCAGAATGTGACAGCATTCTCTGGATCTAACAAAACTTGTATCTAAGCAGCTGTTCATCCATCCTTCTTTTCTGTTACTTTTTTTGAGATTTACACTCTTCTTAAAAAGAATTAAGGTAATACTATTACTAACACTAAGCTACTGTACTAGATTTGTTCAACACCTGGTGTTTTCTATTACTGTGATGGGTAAAAGCCATGATACCCCTCATAAGTACTGTGCTTCTTAAAGTTAGAAATCAGTCAGAAGCAAGCAACGGTATGTCAATCTTGGGCTAGTGAAGGGACATCATAAAAGAAGCAGTTAGACATTGAACAAAGAGTAACTTTGTGAAGCATGACAAAAAACCACAGGTGTTTGAGCCATAACCAAGTTCCAACATAGCCCCCTAAAGTGAGTATTGAATTACTCATGCAGTATACTAGAAAGAAACATTCTGTGTAGCATTTAGGTAGGCATTTAACATTAATTTTTTCCCTGGTTAGATATTGACTTAAATGAATGGTTTGTATTTTCATTAATTGTGTCCCTAGACCTGCAAACAAAACTGTGCAGCATATATTGTATATTAGGAATTCAAATATGCTAGAATGTATTCAAACATTGCATAATATTTTTCAGCACCTTTCAGAAGTATATCTTTCTAATAGAACTCTTGATATAAATAAGTATCTCTGTTAATAAGGCATAATTCTTACTTCTTATTAAAAAGAAATCATGGACCGGAGTACTGACCTTCTGGAGAGAAGAATTATCATAGTGGTACATTTCAGTATGTGCCACCAATAATAAAACCTAGAAAAACTAACATACATATTATATGCCACCTCAAAATGATTGACAGCCTTTTAAGTTATTTACTTTTTCAAGTTTTTGACAAAGTAATTACTTTATTTTTCGTATAAAGTACATACTTCTCCCATGTTCAGTGAAAGCTTATTATACAGATAGAGTGATACTTACCAAAACCCTTCTACTATAAAATACATGTTTGTAAAACTTGTATTTTGCTTGTGCTTTAACAATAAAAATTAGAAACAAAAATTACAAATAATGTATATAAATATAATTTAATTATTTCTCATTTTCTTGGTAATTTTTTTCAATTCTTCTCAAAATACTGTGAGAAAATTTGTTACCCTTTTTTTTTTCTTTCCATTTTATTTTTTTAAGGAATGCATAGAAAGATAATGATGTGACTGACTAATCCACCAGAAGAAGTTCTGAACTCCTTGATCCAGTCTATTTCAGTGGTCATCTTAACTGCAGTGAGTAAACAAGATATACTATCACGCATTTTACACTGCATAAACCTTCTCAATTCATAGAACAACTAATCAGTAAAAACCTTTTAGAGGTTTTATCAGGTCCACTGTTGAGACATTCTGAGGTTCACCTATCTTCCTTATTTAAAAAAATGTGGTTTTCTGAGGGGGGGGGAGGGGGCATCAAACTGCATTTTTGAAGTTGTTTGCATCATAATAACAGTTTCTCAATAGTAATCTCATATTCTCTTATTGCTCTTAATTACTATTTAGCAAGCAGATTAAGTTCCATTGTGTTCCAAAGTAGCTTTAACTTGCTGCATTGCTTATCAATATAACCAGCTGTTCAGTGGTAGATTCAGTGATGATGGCATTTTTAATTGCTTTTTTCATTTGGCTAATTAAGTTCAGATGGTCACTAGCTAGTTCTGTCATGCTGAGGCAGTTTTGACATGAACAATGCAATCAGTGTTTCAGTGAAAAGAAAACTTTCCCGAGATCAACACTGTTTAATTATCCCTAGGAATCTGTCCTCAGTTTATTTGTTGTCACTGTCATGAGTAGGACGACACGAATTAAACTGAACTGTCACTTAAAAGAAAGCTTCTACTACTGCACATAATGATTTTTCATTTTCCTTTGCTCAAAAGCAATCAATTGAAACTGTCATAAAGACTTATTCTTTATTAAGGTCTACGCCTTGCTTTAGGACAGCCCAAGTTCTTTCAAAATTGTAAGGCATTAAAGCAGTTTGTAATATTACACTTATGTCTGTGTTTCTCTTACATAAAACATCATGAGATGACTAGCTTTTTTTTTTTTTTTTTTTTACACATTTTTTTCTCATTCTATGGAAGAAAATAATCTTCCCAAAATACCTAAAAGAAACAATAATAGCACTTTTCTTCAAGATGGATAAAAATAAGTAAGAAAATTAGCAAAAGTCATTACAAAAATAATTTTTCAGTGTCTATTTTTATTAAAAATTCATTGCTATTATTTTTTCTTTTTAATAGTGTAAGTTTTGGATCCTATAGTTCAAAAAGCATATTCATAGTTGGGGACAAAAAACATCAATGGCACTCTTTACTGAAGTTTTCCTTAGTGTTTTTTAAATAACTGGTTATTTCTTCTGTTCATTAGATATCTTCTCTGTCAGATGTTTTATAATGCCTGTTGATTATAAAAGCAAATGCATACTGATTGAATTGTTACTGAAGAGTCACTAGTGGAATATCATTGCTGTGGCAAAGATACATAAAACTTTCTGAAAAACATCTCTGGATCACTAAGAAACTTAAACTGACACTGTAAACCTCAGCATTTGTGTAGTCAGGAATTTTTTAGTTCATTCCTTCATTCCTTGGCATTTTGTGTAACTTTTAGTGTAGAACGGTGCCTTCTGACATTCTCTCAAATGTGTATTTCGTTCAGTTCAATGTTTTTAGTTTAAGTATGTGAGAATACCCAATGGTATTTTGATGAGACAATTTATGCTCTTGAGGTACCAATGACTGTTTCAGCTGGCTATGGAACCAGATCTCTAGAGGATTTTTGATGGAAGATGCGAGGAAAAAAAATCAAGCTAAAAATTAAATCTTGCAGGAAAATAGGTTGTAAGGAAAACTGGGAAAAATGTGCTGTTGTGTTCTGCCTGGGGAATACTCAGCTGCAGATATTCATTTGGGATTCATCACATAATGGAAACTCCTTAACAGCGATTTCCATCTCAGGAGCCAGTTGTGAAAGGTAGAACATAAAACACAGTAATGAAACATGTGCATGTGGCACTCAGGACATAGTTTAGTGGGCATGGTGGTGTTAGGTTGATGGTTGGACTTGATGATCTTAGAGGTCTTTTCCAACCGTAATGATTCTGTGACTTACATTCTGTGACTTAGATTATGCAGCACTAAAGAGTGACTCCTAATGTAGCTAACAATATCAGGTTTATAGCAACTCAGTGAGAAAAAAAATGAAAATAACAGTTATATAGGTAGTGACTCAATCAGGTTCAAAGCATTACTAGAATGTCAGTCACTGAAACAGAATTTCTCGCTTTCCATCGACTTCAATTTATAGCCAAAAACTATTAAAATCAACTTTATAATTAAATATATCATACATTTTTGCTTATGAAAGTGATCAAAAAATTCTTAACATTTGTTCCATAATTTTTTTAATCACTCAGCATTTTTACAGTTGTACCACACTTGTTCCCTATGGACAAAAAATGATGGAGGTATAAATCTGGAGTATCAATAAAAAATACAGATAGCAGGACTAGAACCATGATAAAAGTATCTGAGCTCATTAATTGTCAAAAGAGTATTTTACATATACAAAAAGAAATTGAGAAAGTGAGTTTCATATAAAGTATTTATAAATTTAAACCAGGAAATAAGTGAACATTAAATTATCCAGATACTTCAGAATCACTAAGGATATATTTTGACCTAGAAGAATGCTAGAACTCGTAACACATCCTTGCATACATAAGACTGTGATGCTTTGTCTTTGTGAGGATGTTCAAATGGCAAAATCCAGAATAATCCTGTTCTTCTGAATAAGGTAACATTTTAATTTTATGTTAACCTTTGTCAGTATATAGCTGTCCTGGTTTGAGCTAAATAGAACTAATTAGAACTAATCACTATTTAGTAATTTTACTTTTCAGGTCAGTCTCTTTTAAGTAGCTGAACTTGCTGAAAAACTACCAGGATGTTTTTCCCAGACAGTGTGTACTGATAATGTTCAAGGCCAAGTGTTTCACCATGGGTGCCGTGTCTGCACCTACGGGGTGGGAAGTGGACCCAAAACTGACCAACTAGGTATTCCATCCCACATGTGTCATACTCGATATAAAGCTGAGGGATCACGAGAGTCTTGACCCTTCTTCCATCTTGGAGCCCTTCTATCTCAGACCCTTCCATCTGTCTCAATCTTGCAATGACCAAAGTCCGAGCAGAAGCCTGCTAGTTCGTCTGCCACTGATCCTGATTCATGTGTTCCTGCATCCTGCTCCCACCTGCTGCTGAGTTCGATCTGGGACTTTTCCAGTGTCCTGCTCCACAGAGCCTCTGATGACATATGCATCATTGGGGGGAGGGTGGAGGGAGGATTTTATATTGGTTTTGTATCTATATATTTGTACATATTTGTGTATATTTCATTATTTTCCTATTTACATTATTATCTTGTAGTATTAGTATTGTTGTTTTATTAAACCTGTTAGTTTTATTTTCCAACCCGTAAAGTCTCTCTCCCTTATTCTCTTTTCTCTTCCTTTCTGGGGAGGGAAGAGGGGTTAATAGAGAGCATCTGTTCAGGATTTAGTGGCCGGCCCAGACTTAAATAATGACAATAGCCTCTTTGTGAACCTAAATTCATTATAGAATGAGTGAACTGTGATTTTCTATAATAAAAACCCAGACACATTTTTAATTAAAAAAAAAATGAAAAAATATAGATAACCTAACAATAGAAATCTTATGTTCCTAAAATACAGTTTAAGATCACAATACCACCAGGGACTTTTAGCTGAAGCCAGAGACATAGGAAAGTTACTTGGAGAGCTCATTGTCTCAGAATGCAGTCTCAATCTCTTTCACTTAAATCATGCAACTGCTTAGAGCTGGGCAAGAATAACTGTTGAGAGAGATATGTTAGGCTATTTCTACATTATAAATAAAGCAGATTTAAAATATTGGCTCAAGTATTATTCTGCAAGTATCTCTACTATGGAATTAGCTTAATTGGCACTTCCTTTCAATGTTTTCCCTTGTGTCAACTGGAATTTTCCCAGAAAATCCTGGGCACAGTTCAGGGCATATGCATGACAAGTGCCACTTGCAATAGGTACTTTGAGCATGGCAGTGTATCTTGGAGTAAAAGAAAGTTTAGTTTTGTGACTTTGAAACAGGCAGTTCTGAGTCATGCTTTATACATTTGTTATATTACCAGATGACTCCTTCCCACCTGGGGTGGGAAATCAAGAAAAAGAAAGTAGATCCATGGGTTGAAATAGAAATAGATTTAATAAACTAACTAATAATAATAAAACCTAATATTAATAACAGTATTAATATAAAGTACCCAGAGTTATACTTAGCCAATATAGCAGAGAGGCAGGCCGCAGGGGTAGGATGATAGACAAGTCCCTCTTGAGATGACAGCCATTGTAAAAGGAAGAAGGACTGTCCCCGACAAATTCACCAAATTATAGTGAACGTGATGTTTATGGCATGGATTAACTGGTAAGTCTGGGGACAGCTTAGGGTCAGTTACCCTGGGTTTCCACTTCCCCCAGCCTCTGCCTCTTTTTCTCCACACCAATAAAGAACTTGATCATCATATACCAATGCTGGCCAAAAAATATAATGAAGTGTCTTATCACTTTGTTCCTATGAAATAGAATGTTGTAGTCCTTGCAGAATTGCAGTGTTCCTGAACATAAAACTGACTCTAAAATTCTGTTCCAGTAAACCAAGGCATTCTGCTTGCACTCAGAACCACTGAACATTGCCTGCCAGTAATACAGGCCTTGCCTGAATTCTATACTAACTCTATACTAGGAACTATAGAGAAGCACATTGGTCAATGAGGATAAAAAGCATGAAGGCAATAATTTACACTTTTTGTAACAGGAGGTTTTAAAAAAGGCTGTGCTATCTTTATAAGAAAATGATAGAGAATTATGTGGATAGCTTCAGTACAGGGGTGACTGTGTAGGTAGTGGGAGAAGTGAGGTAGCATGAGTCCTCAGTATCCCAAAAGCCTCACTAAAAGGAGTATGATGCTGATGGATTATTATTCTTCACATGGAGTTCTAGTTGGAGTCTTTTTTATGTTTGCTAACACACTTCTGATAATAAGTGTGTAAAAATAGAGAGTTTTACCATACTAAAGCAAGCAAAAGGGAAAAAAAATCAGCCATAACAACCTAGTCATTAGGGAAAATGCTATTACAGATAAAGTGAAAACAAAGTTCTAGGCAGGTCAAGACAAGTTCAGACTGAGCAAATCTAATACATCTCCATCTTAAGACCTTGCAAACTCAGCACAAAGCCTGTGGCTTCTTACGAGCTGTGGCAGAAATGTATTACTGGGCTACAGGGCTATATTTATGAGAGGTAAAGGCACGGGGTCAGTGGCAGTCCACCATAATCAGATGAATTCATATCATTGTA
>NW_010160620.1:0-4844 GCF_000695765.1 Mesitornis unicolor | reverse complement strand
GTGGGGAAAATAATGCAAGATGCATTGTGACAGTAGGAATAGGACTCTTAGCAGCCTATAGCAAGAAAAATATCTGAAGTATAATTAAATTTCAGTTCCTGTCCCCAGAGTTATTTCTCCTGGTTTTCTTTCTTCTAGGATAAGTAGTTAAGACACCTTCTCAAGAGGTAGGAGATACGGGATTGAAATCCTTGCCCATGTTCAGAAGTACTGTCATGGTTTAGGCTCAATGCGTAACTGAGCACCACGATGCCCCAAAAAAAGAGCTAGTAAAAATAAGCACTGGGAGGGCTTCTCACCACTTAAAGAGGTCACAGGCAAAAGACAGAATCATCATAAGGAATGAAAAAAAAACACAACTATTTTAATTTGTTACCAACATCAGAGTAGAACAATGGGAGATACAACCAGATCTTATAATCAAAACACCTTCACCCCACCTCTCCCTTCATTCCCGGGCTCAGCTTTTGTTCCTGGTTTCTTCACCTTTCCCTTCCCCCTTTGCCTTGAGGCACAGGGGGATGGGAGTAGGGGGTTGCGGTTGGTCTTCCGCCACGTGCTTCTCAAAGAGCAGGGAAAAAAAAAACCTCAGCCCAGTGTCTCTCTCTCTCTCTCTGCTTTCACATGGCCTCCTTTCCATACGGGAAAAAAGTCCTCAAAAGTCCAATATGGGTCTGCCCACAGCGGCAGTTTCCCTCACACACAAAACTGCTTCAGCCCAAATCCACAAAACTCCAGTCTGGGTCTGCCCATGGTCACAGTTCCCTCACACACAACCAGTTGACCCAGCTCTCACCACGGGTTGCGAAAGGGGAAACCTGAGTTCTGCATCCTCCTCGTCCTCCCTGTTTTTTTCTTTCCTTCAGACCTTGGTGTTCTTCAGAGTTGTTCTCCTTGGGCCCCACTCCACTCTCCACTGCAGGTCTCTTCTGATGGTTATGGAGATGCCGGCTCTCACTCTCTTCTTCTTCGGGATTTAACTGCAGCGGGGCTTAAGCTTGAGTTGTGGTTCTGTGTCGGCCAAGCCCAGCTGGGCAAGGGCGGGGCTGCGCCACCTGCATCTAGGGCTGTGCTGGGCAGGTGCCAGAGAGAGAGAAAGAGGCATGCCCTGCTCCACCCTTAAAAACATGAATTCGCATGGGCGCTGATTGGTTGGCCCTGGTCAGAGGTGGGTCTGACAAAGGCAAAGGGGGAGCTTTTCAGGTAGCTTCTTAAAGGGCTATCTCCATAGCCTTTCCCCTTGTACCAAAGACACAACCAAAAACCCCCTCACAGAAAACCCAATAGAAGTACCTTGATGTCTTTAGGACTTATAATGATAATACATTAATACCTCTAGAATTCACGCTTTGAAATGTACAGTCAGATGAGAATCTTTAGTATCACAATTTTAAAATCAGCATCAGCCCTACTTTGAACACCTTTCTTTGAGAAAAATTTGAAAATACGTGTTTTGGTTTAAGGGTTACCAGCCTGAAAGGGAAGGACAGGTGGTGTCTGTAGGACCCTGGAGGGTCAGAGATCAGTACTGTTCCCTCCCCTTTCTGGCCACAGTCTATGAAAAAATGAGGTTTTCGCTGGCTTTTCCTGGCTTTCCTGGGCTGCTTCCTGTCGCATCTTGGGATGGCTGAGCCTAGCTCCACATGCTCTGCAGCATCCACCACGATCTGCTCCCTGGCACCACTGTGGTTCCTGGTGACAAGTCACAGCAGTCACAGCGGCCATGAGGCACTGTTTGGACACTTCCACACGGCACTACTTGGATCGGGCTTTGTATATAGTTAAATATCCTTTATCCCTTATTAATTTCCTTTTCCTTTCCCCTGTTGTTTTCATTAAACTTGTTACAGCCTTAACTTCCAACCTTGTGCGAAGCTTTTTTTTTATTCTCTCTCTATTCCCTTTTCTTAATCCTCCCCCTGGGAGGGCTAGGGGCAATAGAGAGAAAATCCTGCTCTCTCTCTCTGACCCTTAAATGAGACAATACGATACACCACTTTCTATATATTTCACTATATAAATCCAGCATTCCAGGCTGATTCCATGAATTTTGAAGAACATCAGTCAAAGCATGAAAGCAATCATTTACACCCTTTAGAACACAGTAGGTTTTAAGAAAGACTGTAGTTTTTTTTTAGAGAGTAAATTGTACTTACATAGCTGTAATTTACCTTCAGCAGTGATTTGGTCACATGACGGAAGTGACAGAAGTGTGAAAAATATCATTGTATATCCTGTGATGATCCAAGCTTATATTTATTTATTAAAAGAGACATCAGTAAGAACTCTATGTCCATTATATCCAGATGTCAGAACTTAAGTGATTTGTAAAATGTATCAATGTTTTAAAATTTTATTTTCATATTATATTAAAAAAATCATGCAAAAAGAGTTTAAAATTATAAAAGCTTTTAAAATCAATCTTCATAATGCTCTGGCCTACAACTTTTTCTTAGTTGTAGCTGCATGTATAGTCCAGTGCAGGATCTCAGAAGTTACACCATCCACTGGAGAAACATGCACAGACTATTACGAGTAATTTAGAAATGGAAATCAAACTGGCTACTCAATATCAAAAGCTTCAAAATATATTTGATCAACTTATATCCCCTTCCCTAGGAAGACTTGACATTTCAATAAGCATTCTGACAGTGTAAGAAAATGGCTTTAATGTATTTCATTGATGAAATATCTTCTGCACTAAGAAGATACACTACAATGATGAACCCCCAGAAGGGCAATCATTCTCTGCACTACCCACTGCAAGCTTGACAGTACTACTTTATAATGCATATTGTTTTCTGGATACTTCAGAGAAAAAGCACATGACTAACCATGATATATTAATATCTTTCAAAGTGCTTTCTTTAACCCAAAGAACTGATTATTCCTATAACTGGAACTAGATTATTGTTGTTGTAGGAACTGAATGGTAATAGATACCCTAGAGGCTTATCCTGTGTTTACTTCCATTAACAGTGAATTAGCAAAATTGGACACTTTGAACACATTTTCCATTCATTTGTTAGACTTTCATTCATTAGAATGATTACTTTCTGAACACAAAGCAAGGCACTCTGGTCATACACTGCATCATTTTCACACTTGGTATTTGTTTCAGGGAGGCTGTGGGGCAGCTGAAGGCAGCCACAAGTTAAGGACTGTTGAAGGGAACCAGGGTTAGACACAGCCCTAAGATGGCTGAGCAAGGCCTTGGAGGTGGGCTGAGGATGGGCCAGGATTATGCCTGGAGGTGGAGTCTAGATGGTGAGGGCCCATGGCTGATCTGGGTAGGGCTGTGGGGAAATGGAGGCCAGCCCTGATGCAGTGTCACTGGGGCAGGGGCTGATGGCTGTGGGCGGTGAGAAGGGAGCTGAACTGGGATCCTGGGCTATGGTCAGAGCAGGGGAGACCCTAGGGTGCTGTTCAGGGACAGTCAGGCCTGGTGGTGCCCTCAGGGCCCTGTCAAACATTTTACCTCACCTGCCACATTTGCTTCAGCCAAAGTTGTGTGAGTCCCTGCTGTGGTAAAGATTCGATCAGTGTAGGAGTTCACTGTGCAAGAGGCATCCTTTCTGTCAGCTGAAACTGGGGGAGGATCTTGTGTAAATTCTGAACCAGTGACAAGGAAGCATTTTATGCATAAGCATGTATTAAAAAGAAAACAAAAAAAACCACAAAAAAAATCCCCAAAAGCAAATAAAAAACCCCCCAGAAAAGGCAAACCAAACCAAACCAAACCAAACCCAACAACAACAACAAAAACAAACAACAAAACAAACAAACCCCAAAACGAACAACAACAAAAAAATCAACACAAAATCTTCAAGACTTTTCAAAGGAAAAATTTGAGAGAGGCTGGTGACTTACCAGAAAGCACTTTTTCCCTCCCTCCATGAAGAATGAAGGACCAAGGGAGACTTTGGAAGTGGAAGCAAAATGGGAGAAGAAAGAGATCGATACTTAAAAGCTTTGTACAATAGTTTTAATCGTATTATAAAAGGGCTTTCCTTATTAATTGGATAGTTTGGACAGTAGTGATAGTATTGCAACTTGACTATTAAAAGACATATTTTTTAACTTTGATTTGATTGATGAAATACTAGCTGATCTAAGAATCAATTCTTAGCTCCCTATACGAGATATTGAGTGTAACACTGACCAAGAATTTTACAAGCTCAGGATATTTTTTTCCAGGTGACGTCCAAATAAATGTCTAGATTAATTATGAAATGCTAAGGAACATCTAAAACCTAAAAAAATTACATAATCTTTGCTAATGAAAAATAAAATAGGATAACCTAGTTAGTTTTAAGGGCTTAGTGTCATTAAAGACAATAAATGAAAAAATGGTGTAAGAGATTCAGAATTCAATTCTTTAAATTTGAGATTAGTATTAATTTCCACTGGTGTAGCTTTATGAAAAGAGAAAGAATAAAACCCCAGGATTTGGCAAACAGTCATACTTATTTCATTGTTAAGATGGGAAGTTGTGGATGGAAAGTTGCCTAGGGAAGTTGTGGATGCCTTCTCCATGGAAATGTTCAAGGTCAGGTTGGATGGGGCTTTGAGCAACCTTGTCTAATGGGAGGTGTCACTGCCCATGCCCAGGGGTTGGAATTAGATGATCCTTTAAGTCCCTTCCAAGTAAAACCATTCTATGATTCTATGATTACTCTCCAATTGTAATTCACATATATTTTACTAGGCATTTGGTTCTGTTCT
Source organism: Mesitornis unicolor (assembly GCF_000695765.1). Classification (NCBI taxonomy): domain Eukaryota; kingdom Metazoa; phylum Chordata; class Aves; order Mesitornithiformes; family Mesitornithidae; genus Mesitornis; species Mesitornis unicolor. The sequence goes on along the minus strand of NW_010160620.1, from coordinate 119 downwards.
ACATTTTCTGATTAGAAGTGGCACTTAATATTAAAAAATATTTGGTAATATAAACTCACAGAATCATTTATGTTAGAAGATCATCAAGTATAACCATTAACCTAACACTGCCAAGTCCA
>NW_010160619.1:64750-82676 GCF_000695765.1 Mesitornis unicolor | reverse complement strand
CAGGGTGGGACAAGAGGCTCCGCCCCGCCGGGGGGACCGCGTCGTCTTCACGCTTCTTCCCGCGGGGACGGGGAGTTGCCCCACCAGGGGGGGTCACAAGTGGGCCCCGTGGCCAGGGTTTTCCAGGCAGCCTGCGGAGCGGGAGCCATGGGGGGAAACCTGACCTCTCTGCCTGGACGCTGTCAAAACTGGGGGCGGGTAGTGCCCGCGAAGCGCAGCGGGGAGCCAAGGGAGTCACCCACTGCCGGCCCGGGAAGGAGGTGGCCAGGAGACGGAGGTGGCGGGCAGGAGGTGCATGGCCAGCAGGTCGAGGAAGGTGATTCTCCCCCTCTACTCCTCTCTGGTGAGACCCTACCTGCAGTACCGTGTCCAAATCTGGAGCCCCCTACACAAGAGGGACATGTAGCTGCTGGCGCGGGTCCACAGGAGGGCCACAAATATGAGCCGAGGGCTGGAGCACCTCTCCTGTGGGGACAGACTGAGAGCTGGGGTTGTTCAACCTGGAGAAAAGAAGGCTGCAGGGAGACCTTACTGTGGCCTAAAGGGGACTTACAAAAAAGTTTGGGAGAAACTGTTTACAAAGGGCGTATAGTGATAGGACAAGGGCTAGTGGCTTTAAACTGGAAGAGGGTAAATTTGCACTATATATTAAAAAGAAATTCTTCACTGTGAGGGTGGTGAGACACTGGCACAGGTTGCCCAGGGAAGTTGTGGATGCCCCCTCCCTGGAAGTGTTCAAGGCCAGGTCGGACAGGGCTTTAAGCAACCTGGTGTGGTGGGAGTTGCCCCCCCATGGCAGGGGGTTGGACTGGATGATCTTTAAGGTCCCTTCCAACCCAAACCATTCTGTGATTTTACCATCGCTTTGACTCCTGTGGAAGCACGGTGTAGCAGCAGAGCATGGCACACCACAGCTGCTCTAGCCCCATCTTCCTACCTAAGGGGAGACGGATCTCCCAGGTGAGGCCCTTGCCATCCTCCCTCTGCACCAAGAACCGGGCTGTGGGTACCTTTCAGGCCCTGCGGTTGTAATGTATTGAGGAATGAGGCCAGAAGGGAAGTAAAAGTTCAGACAGGGAATTTCCTGATGACTATCGGTGTGAGATCCAGTCCTTCATGTCACAGTCATGTCCCTGCTTGAACTTAATGGTGTCTGTATCTTTTATTTATTTTCCTCTTACAAACACACCTAACCTTTGCCACTCAAGACTCTCTGTATTTGGAATAATAAATCATATGGGAAGAGAAAGAATCAAGTGGTGTTAGCTGGGAGTTTAACAAAGAATGAAGCCCCTGCTGATTGAAAATCGGGAACATTTCTTAATTACAACTCATTTCACTAGGAAAACAAATCTACATTTGGTTGTGCCAAGTCACGGGGTTAGTCCCACAGTTTTTTTGATTGATTGGCTTTCTGTCTTGCTGTCAGTCACTTTGGTTTGAAATTTGTCTCCTTGTCTACAGCACTGCAAAGAGGAAAAAACATTCAGCTTTCACCAGGAAATGAACCGAGAGAGCAGATTATCGTATCTGATCTGAGGCTTTTTTTTTTTTTTTTGCAGCTTCTGGTGTTGCTGCCAATTAATGCAGTGCTGAGATCAGGACTTTCCTGTTCTTCCTTTCTGTGTCTGCTACGTGGAAACTGATCTTTCCTAAAATGATGGGAATCCTGATTTTGAAGAGATTCATGGTGGTTTTGTTCTGTATTGGTAGGTTCTGGGGCAAGGGTTAGTTGTTGGTTGCTTTTTGAAGACAGAAGTTAACAGGAAATCCTTTAAATAACAAATTATATTAAGCCAAATTCTGTTCTTGTTTACACCTTGGCAACTCCACTCATTTTAACACAAGGATGAAAAACAAGGCAGAGTATGGTCATAGCTCTTTAAGCATTCTTATTGCATGTGTTTATAAATAGACTTGAAACATGCCTCTGCTTAGCTGTAAATTACTGATACTTGAGCCTTGGGAGAAACACACAGGGAAGAAGATAATTCCTACTGGAAAAATTCAGAGCCACCCCTCAGCCTCAGGACTTCTCCTTCAGGGAAGACAAAAAATATAAAAACAAAAAGGGAAATTTATTCCATGTTTTCCCTCCTTAAATAGCCACTGATGTGTTTGTGTGGGGAGAAGGGGCCGTGGCACTCCACAAGTACAAAGGCAGCGTCTCAGCCATGAGAGGTTGGTAGCTTCATCAAACAGAATATTGATGGAGGTGACCAGAGAGGAGAGGCAGTGCGTGAGGAAGAAGGGCTGGTCAGTACATTGGCAGATTTCTGCTCAGCTCCATCTTTTATTCTTCCACATATTAAAGTGTGAATGTAGCTTTTTTATATTCCATTTGTAGAGGGAACTAAAGTCAGGTCTTTCAAGTAAAGCAGAAAGGTGGAGCATATCAAATTAAAGCAGCTTGTTGGCCAAGAGTATATTTAGAAATAGCGCAGGTTTCCAGAAGGTGCTACGGGGCATATTCATGACAAATAGGTTTAGCTGGCAGCCAGCCACCCATTTTCTTTTCTCTTCTCTTCAGAGGCTTTCATAAACAGAAGCTCTGAAGCTGGGAGTAATCCGACGTCAGACTGATTTCTGAATTTCTTTTGAATTTATTTGTGGTGAGTTCAGGTGATGATGTTCGCTGGCAATAGATTAATTCCTTTATAGGGTTGTCTATTACTTTTCTTTGAACTAACATACATGTATTGAGAAACTTAGCTGAACATTTTTGTCCCATTAATTCTTCATATACTTAGGTAGAAGGATTGGGGAAAAAAGAGCTTTGCCTATGCTAGTTCTGGATCTCAACTCTACCAGGTAAATAGAGGAAACAGTGCATAAAGTTGCTGAACTTCTTAAAATCCAGAGATACTGGATTTGGTAACAGGCTGGGTTTAATTCATGTCTCAGGTTGGCTTGCCTTCTCCTTAATATCAGGTACTTGGCCAATGAGTTGGCCCCACAACTGCCTGGAATCCAGGAGGTTTTTGGTAAGCTCATTTGTAACTGGGTTTCCTTATCCCAGTCATCCTTCAATCCAACTCTCTCCCGAGCTTCAGGCAAACACCATAGAAGCCAACTTTTCTGTTTAACGTTTTCCTCACAAATTCTTTGCTGTGTCGATTTAAAAGATTTTGCAGTATGCTACTCCATGACTTTTCCAGGCAATATACCCTTTCCTCCTCAGAAGCCCATAAATGGCTTGTTTTGCTTTTACTGTGCCAGGCTGGATCTAGCAAGGCAAAGGCCAACAGTCTTTGTTGTTTGTTTTTTTTTCAAAATGTCCTGTCAGTAGCTCTGTAATCACCATTTCTATTCAGTTCTGCTTCATCCCAGATCAGCAAGCTTTAAAATACACAGGTTTTTGTTGACAGAACATTAAAATGCAGTCCTCTGCACTTTCAGATTAATTCAAAGGCACATTTGACACTGAAATTAAAGGGAGCTGGAAAGACCTAAGCCCCTTATATTTCCATGATTTTTTCTGTTGACAAGCATACTCACTTTTTTTTTTTTTCCATTTTATTTGCAATGCTCTTTCCAAACCAGTTACAGAACACATGGTTCTGGCCTCAAGCAGCTTCTCCAGCAACCAAACATCAGTTGACTGTGTTTGTGCATCAGCCTCTGCTGCAGTGCCCGGTTAGTTGGTGTTGGCTGCTGGGACAGCCTAGGCAAACCCTACCAGAACACCCCAGAGAGGCAGAAAGTGCCCCACAGACTTGTTCCATCACAAAGTGGCTGCACAGAGCTTTCAGCCTCCTGTGGGATGGATGGATCAGGCTGGAAGGGACCAGCTGGGGCAACCTTAAGCTCAATGCAGGGCCAACATCAAAGTCAGACCAGGGTGTTCCATGCTTTTCCCAGTCAGGCTTCATCCTCCAAGGATGCAGATTGTACCATGTCTCTGGGCACCTGCTTTAGTGCTGAACCACTCTCCATCTGAACAGGCTTTTTCCTGGTCTGATTTTTTTAGTCAAAATTTTCCTTGCTATTCCTTGTGTTGTTCATTGCGCTGTGCACCTCTGTTGAGAGTCTGGCTCCATCTTCCCTCTAACTCCCCATCAGGTACCTGAAGACAGCAGTTCAACCTCTCCACCCCCTTAGCCCCCTCCTCTCTAGGTTGAACAAACCTTCAATGTCTCTGTGCATCAAGCTGCTGAGAGAAAAATTTGAATTGTTGACAGAGACACGAGTCTTGCCGGTTCTACTGAAATAGGTGCATGCCAAGCTACTTGCAAGGAAAGGATTGTGTGCCAGGCTACGTCTTGGCAAGCCAACACACATTTATTTGCCATGGTTACTACTCAACTGTATAAGCACATTTGGTGTTGGCAAAAAGCCTTTCCTGAGCCACGTTGAAAGGTGTAGTACACAGAGAGCCGAAGAAATGGTAGTATCATTCTGTTGAGTGTGAGGGGAGGGGGAAATTATTGCAGGACTTAGACAAGTCCCCTGATTTTGGTATATTTAACCGACCCTGGCCCTCAGGAAATCTGGCACTATATACCGTTTTATCACAACTGCCTCGGGCTTACAGGAAGGCTTTAGTCTAGTTCTCATGGATGTTCCTGTCTTTACTAAACAAAACTATGCCTAGGCTGGGATTACTTTCAGTTGTCAGCCTGAAAAGCCATTTTCTATACAAAACAGCAAACTGCCACTTTTTTTTCCAGCATTGTGTGACACGGCCACTCGGTAAAACTGCAGAGTCAGTGAGTTACTGAGTGGCAGGAGGGACTGGACTTTCCTCCCTCAGTAAGTAGATTTCGTGCCCATGAAGACCTAGAGAGCAGAGATCTCCCCAAATCTCTCCCCTCCTACAGGTGGAGGAATCTGTACCTCGTGTTTTAGCGCTAAGACATCGTTGGTATCTGTCTCAGTTAGAGAAAGAATCAGGGTAACAGGATAATTCGTGGGTTTGCATTCATGAAGGGTGGCTTTTTTTTTCTGTGTGTCATAAGCAATTGGAAACTCTTCTATGGAGACTGGAAAATTTCCTTGGAGTTCACACTGAGTGGTTAAAAACAGAAGCCCGGCATTATTGTGCATTATACAACTCGCCCACGCCATGCCTTGCAAGGCCCTTAAAATTGTTAGAGCTCCACCAACCTGCACCCCCCTCCAGGAACTCTCTTATTTAAGCCCAAATGCTGCCCCAGAGTGGAGGCTGGGGATGCAGAAGAGGGGTCCATGTAACCATGCTGTCACCACTGCTTCAAACAGCCAGGCCAAGGCTAAGGTGGGAGAAAGGGGTAAGGGGATCAATGGAGTCTTTTTCACTCATGGCAAATCCACATCTGTGTCGATGTTGTCAGTGCAATGCAGTGTTAGCATTTTCAAACTGCTGCCCTTCTGGTCAAGCAGTTGTGTATTAACCAAGTTAACAGTTCTGCCAGGAAATAACAAGGATACCATGCATTTCAGCAGTGCTTTTCATCAGATCATTCCTACTTACTTTACAAACAGAATTAAGGAAGCCTCACAACAGCCCTGTGAGGTAGGTGGAAATTCTTACACCCATTTTACAGGTGGAGAAAACAGGCACTGAGAGGTAAAGTGATTATCACAGCAAGTCAGAAGCAGAGCTGGAAATAAATCTAAGATTATTATCCTAGGTCCACTGCTCTAGACACTAGAGAACACCAATTCCCACATGCTATTGTAAGCTAAGACACTATCTTTCTCTTCTACTTTCACCTCCTTTGGCAATTTTGACACTTGCATCTTATGCTCCTTGCAGAGACCCAGTTAGTAATTTATTTGCACAGGGAGCCGAGGGGGTTTACACACCTTTAAATGATCCAGGCACGGCTATAACTGTCCAGTGACTGCCCCCTTCCCAAGAAGATAATTTTCCCTGTTTTTTACATTTATATCTGTTTGGCTTAATTATTTTTCAAGTAGAATCACACACTGAATCCACAGCACTGAGGCTGTTATGCAACTTCACTAGGAATTTCTTGAAAAAATCATTAAATTTGCCTCATTTAGAGGGAATAAAATACATTTATACGCTATCACATCCAGAAATAGCAATAATCCATTGCTCATCTGTAGGGCCTTCCACCCAAGGACCTCCCGTTCTATTACTAACACAATATAGCGAGCCTCACGTCGTCTTTGTGAGGTAGAAAATGATTCCCAATTGTGCAAGAAGGAAGAATGACTTGCTGACAGTCCCACAGTGATTTCATTGCAGAGATGAGGCTGAATGCCAGACAACCAGACGGTTAGCTCCCTGCCCGCTTCGCCGAGAAGAGCTGTCTTGATGCCGTGGCTCGTATTTGGTGGCTACAGATTTGCTAACAGTCTGGCAGGGTACTGGCTTCAAAATTGAAATCAACAAGCGGTTGAGTGGATGCAGGAGGAAAGCGCTGGCTTGTTTCAGCGTGCTGTCGTGACCCGGAGGAAGAGGCGAGCTTTCCTGTGGCAGCTGTGAAAGAACTGCAGAGTGTCCATTGAGTACCTTGCATACAGTGCATTTTACCAAGGCACTCCATTGAAAAAGCATCACAGAACATCTGGTCATTAAAGACTGGACCGCCTGACATCCATATTGTGAACCATATACCTCTGATGAATAAGCACCCATCTTAATTAGTCCAGTCATCTAATGAAGGCATGAATGTCAGAGGTCAGGAACGGGGATGGCTATTAAAATACTTTCTCTGTAAAAGGACTTGTCAAGTAATTAGAAGTAAACAAGGGTGGGGGTGATTCATCTAGTCCATTGGTATCTGGAAGGGTCAGATACTCTCAAGAGGTAGAAGATACCTCATGCTGAACTGTTGCAGATAGTTTTCTTTTTTACCTACAGGAAGTGTATTTCCAACCCACTTCAACAAGTGGGCTGACTTATGCTTAGAACCTTTAAAATTCTCTTACGCCTTTCTGTGAAGAAAATGAAAATTAATAGATCCTATCTCATATAAGTACGTGTGGTGATTTTGCTGTTCATCTAAATCTTTGCCTTTACTTGAATTCTAGTAGAGTATTGGGCACGGTGGACCCTTTTCCTGCTTAAAAACGTTCTCTTTCCTTAGTTGCCTTTCATTTGTGTTAACTGTTCTCCTGTTTCTGTATTAAGAGAGTGAATAAATGGTAGCCTCTTGATTCTCTGCATGTTCCTTTGCATGTGTTGCTTTGTCATATTCCTTCCCAAAACTGAGGAGGTGCCTTCCAGTCTTCCTTCCCAAGGAAGGAAAACCTGACAGCCTTTGTCCAGGGAGCAAAGCTTTTGACCTAAGGCTGCAAACCTTGGGAAAATACACAGGCCCAAGAGGAGCAAAAGGATTAACAGTATATATAAAAAAAATTAATATGTGGCACCGCTATGGTGCTGAAGAATCCCAGTGCACCCCACAAACTTTCTACATAAGTACAGCTTACTTCGCTCAGCACTAGAAGCCCAGCCACCTTTGGGCTCGTATAGGGCAGCTGCATAACAAGGCAGGGCATCTCCACCGAAGAGGGGAGTGACAGAGCTGAATGTACCGGTGGCTGCCGGGGCTGGGATGTGGGGCAGCAGGACTGGAGGCTGAGCCCAAGCCTGCCCAAAGCTCTCTCAGACACCCATTTGATTTCAATGTGCTCGGAGTCAGCTCTGCTACAATGGGAGGCTGCAGGGGGTCTTTTTTAGCTAATGGCGGGATGAGTTTTACACATTATGCCAAAGACCTTTTTTTTCCTGACCTGGATTAGAGCCTGCCCTGGGAACAATGAGATGGGCCGCAGCCCAGCAGCAAGAATTTGCTGAGCTGGCAGGGTCTGAGGTTTGCAGAGCAGGGCAGATGAGAGTGCATACCTGCACTTTTCTGGCACGAGGCTTGGTTTTGGGGGGACAGAGCTGTTAACCTGAAACTTTTGAACACATTGCTGCACTGTCCCAGCCAAAAGGTGCTGCTGTAGTCCTAAAATTAGAAATCCACAGACATTTAAACATGTGTAAGCGCATGCTTTTCTGCCTTTTGTAACAAAAAAAAATATTTTGCTGAGGATCTGAGAGTTCTGTACGGACCTGTTGGCACAAAAGGTCTAAATCATCTTTTGAAAGGCCTTGTTTTACTCAAGGCTTTGGCATTTAATAGAGAAGTAGACCACTGGATGGCTCCTGTCTGTCAAATTAAAAACAAAGGATGTCAGAAGATTATTATCATATCAGGCTTTTCAAACTTGAACAACCAGTTTTGTATTTAGAAGTTTAAATAGTCCCATAGTTACCCAGATGCCTGGTTTAGGTTCACAGGTGTCTGCAGGACTCTGTACCTGAGATTTGCCGAGTGCCTGTAAGTCTGGGAGCTCCAGGAACTGAGCACATGTCAGGATCATGCCGGGGAGGTTTATATTTGGTTTCGTGCTCTGGGGGCTGTAGCCATTTCCTCCTTTCACAAAAGCCTTCCCACGCTTGCTTTGCTAAATTCAGTTTCAGATCTTTAAGTCACAAGACTATAAGTAAAAAATATCACTTGAATTTATTCTTTCCAGTGCTCTGAAATAGGTTTGGGGCTGGATGACCCTCTTGGGAACAAATAATCTATCTGTGGGCATCTGCTAAATCCTAGTAGAGAGCTACTGCTAATCTTGCCCCCTGTCAATGTCATTTGAAGAACAGAAATATTTTTGACAAAGGGAAAATATTTTTACCTAACCCAGATTTGCATTCACAGAGAAACTGGGGACATTTTGGGCTTTATTTGCTGAATTAAGAGATGAAATAATGTTTGCTATTTTAGTGTGTTGATGCTGAGCACAGAATTCACTTTGTGAATTAAATAACTGCAATTCCATGCCAGCAGCAAAGGGGAGATTTCTTCAGTGTGCCATAGGTGGAAGCAGAAAAAGAAATACTAGATGCAGTTGTCGACCAGTCTCCCCCCTCACTGGCTGAAGAGGCAAATCCTCCCCACATTCCTGGAGAAATGTGGAACACAAAGCTTCCAGTAAATACGTCCACAGCGGTGACATTTGGGTTTCACTGCCATGTTAGGTTTTAAAAGACATCCGTTATGTGTACAGTGTAGATATTACTGTAAGGAGTAAGCTAGCATGTGGAAACAGGGAAAATGTTCCTTTTCAAATGGACATACAGGGCAAATAAGGCACAGTTACCATGATAGTACCTTTCCAGTTGAGAATCTCAAGAGGAAATAATATTCAAATGGCCATTTTAGCACTTTCCTTAAAAATATCTTTCAATTCTTTCTCTATCTCTCCTTTTCTCTTCAACCTTTTCCTTTTCATGTGCTTCCTGTATCCTGCACTTTCATACAGTCAAATCGTCTGACCTGGCCCGGCTGCTGGCTTTACTTAGCCTGCTGAGGGGTCGCATATCAGTGGCGAGTGCAGCAATATCAGTGGCGAGTTCAGCAGGTGCTGAAGGCCCTTCCACTTCATCTCTTACCACCTCCTCCTCTGCTTTCTTCTCCCCTGGCTCTTCCTGAGGTCTCAGGTGCTCCTCTTCTTGTTCCTCCTCTTCTGCTCTTACCTTCTCCTCTTCCGGTTCCTTCGCTTGTGCATATGATGGTAACCTCTCATCAAATGCCCTGGAGAGATCTTCCAATGGTCCCATGCCAATCTTCTCCTCAAACTCATTGAAGGCTGATGGAAGGGGGCTGGGCTCAACCCCCACTTCAGTGAGAGGGAAATAAGGGGACACTGGCTTCTCTTCTTCCAGCAGCTTGTAGCCTTTGGCCTTCGGGATGGAGGGGACTGTGATGGCAGGGAGGGGCTTCTCCAGGACCTCTCCTAGCTGTTCTTCTGCTGGTCTTTTCAGAGCCCTCCGGATCCTTTTCAGGATCAAGTGACTGATCTCCACCAGGTTGAGAAAGAGGGACACGGAAGCCACCACCAGCATGAACATAATAAAGATGGTCTTCTCCGTGGGCCTGGAAACAAAACAGTCCACAAGATTGGGACAGGGCCACCGCCCACAGCGGTAAAGGGGGAGAATTCGGAAGCCATACAGGAAGTACTGGCCTACTATGAATCCCACCTCAAAGAGGGTTTTGAAAATGATGTGGAAGACGTAGGTTCTCAGGAGGGTACCCTCCAGGCGAAACTTCTTGGTCCCATCAGGGTTATTGCCTTTGTTTTGATTCGGAGCCAGGGGCAGCTTCTCTTCATCCACCTCAGCTTGCTGACGCCTCTCGGCTTCCTCTCTCTCTCTCCTCTTCTCCTCCATGCGGACATGGTGCACCGCATGTCCAAAGTACATTAGCGAAGGCGTGGATACAAAAATGATCTGCAGGACCCAGAGCCGGATGTGGGAGATGGGGAAGGCCTCATCATAGCAGACATTCTCGCAACCAGGTTGCTGGGTGTTGCACACAAAGTCTGACTGTTCGTCTCCCCACACCAGCTCGGCAGCTGTTCCCAGGATCAGGATGCGGAAAATGAAGAGCACTGTGAGCCAAACTCTCCCGATGACAGTGGATTGCTCGTTCACCTGCTCTAAAATGTTCCCCAAGAAACTCCAGTCACCCATTTCTTACTGTCTAAGGGAAGAAAAAAGAAAGAGAATGACCACAAATTACGCTAAATTTAAAAGATTTCAGGTTTTCCCACTGATGTCTTTTGTTGCTTTCAACCAGTATTTCCCTAATATGCTTTCAGAACAGAAAGAAGGTTGCTTGCTTGCTTATTTGCCTGATCACAATGATTTATTAGCAGGAGAAGGGCCGTGAAGCCAAAGCAAACTGCTCGCTAAATTCTTTCTTCCCTGGCTCTAAATGGGCAATTACTTTTTAGCTGGGGAGTATATTTAACTCCTTTTCCAGGTAAATGTCTTTTGTGGTGCCTTGTAGGCTCAGTTGCATGAACCTGCTTAGATTTTTGTACACGTACAAACACTCGCCAGCAGCACAGTAGAACAGATTTATCAGCATGCAGCTGCAGTGGTTAGAAATGAGAGTGAAGCTTTCAAGCACCCAAGCTCTTCTGCACCAGAAATGAACACAGGTCAAACAGATCTCAAATGGGTCCCCATCTTGCACCTATGCAAGCCTGAATTCTCTCTAGATTGTAGATATTAATTCTACATTACAAATCACTCTGTTAGGTAAGAATAGCTGTTACAACAACACTGTTATGTTAGTAATACTGTATAAGCTTAGTAACTACAATAAATACTAGTTTTGCTATAGAGTATCCATTATAGACAATTATGTGGTGTTATCTGGGCTGTTCTTTGTATTCTCTTCTGAAGTCAGTTGCCAGACTGACATTGGAACCAACCTGGAGAAAAACACAAAGGTCTATAACTAGGACTTAAAATGCTATTTTGTCTCTCTAAAATGTCAGTGCTGCTATCTCAGGCTAACACAGAGCTGGAAGTCAGCTGCAGATATCCGATTGGAAAGCTAAGAAAATAGTCCGTTTTCAAGTAACCCAAGTCAGACATTACATCCATCATTATTTTTGTATTATAAGAAATTATTCCTAGGCCAGGACTTCATCCTGCATATCCTAAACTTCCCACTATATCATTTTAGGCAAGGAAGATCTATGAATGAAGGAAATAAAGAGGAAACTTGTTTGGGATGGGCTGATTTAACACATCACAGCAGTCTGAAGTCTGAGGAACACAGTATAATTACAGTGATCCAGAAAGACCGACTTGTGAAGCGTGACAAGTGAAAGAGGGAACATTATTCAAAAAATAGCTGTTCACAGGGATCTAGAAGTTCATCTCTTAGATACTACCTCCATCTATAGTTTCCTAAGTGCAGACACACATACACAAGTGCTGAGAAAAAGAAGGTACAGTTAAGAGCATGAAATCTGAGTATCTAAACTTCCCTCCTCCTTCAGATACCACTGGGATATATTTGTAATGCCATATGTTGCAACACACCAACGCATACCAGTCTGTTTCAACTACTGTGTGTACATATTCACACATAGACAAACACACAAAATATTGAGAGATTTACAGCTCTGGGGAATTTCACAGATTTTCAAACAAAAAAGTGCTTCTGATGTTATTTTTCTAAAACAAGATGGACTCACTTTCCTTGCCTTCAAACCCTGTAAAATCTTAACCCCAGATACCCATGTTAGAAAACGAAGAGCAGACCGCAGTCCTTCAGCTTGCACAAACACCTTGCATGCGTAAGCGGCAAACATATAATTTAATCACCGAAGAAAATTGCTACTTTCTCAGTCATTAAAGTTGTGTAAAAGAGTATGTTAATGTCAGCACTTACATTAACAAGTCTAGCGGAAGATTATGCTGTTTACATACATTATCTAAACTGATTTAAACATTCTCTTTCTGCAGATTCCCAGAGCAAAGTACACCTGACAGTTACCAATCATGTGCAACTCTGTAAAAAACACCTCTACGCACAATAAAAACTTCACTGTCCCCCAGGCACCACAACTAACTCCATCCCTTTCTTTCTTTGTGAGTCACACTGATATCCACAGCTACCATTTGACTATTTCCACTGCAGCACACAAGAGCGACATTCTAGATGTGATAAACGTTATCATACGGAAAACTCATTGTACAAGAGAAGGAAAAACGTTTCCTGTCTAACTCCATCAAATGTCTCGCTTGTGGCTTGCTACATTTGGCTAAGCTCTTCCTGAGATCACTTCCGAACTAGTCACGCTTTTCAAAAACCTGCCATGACCATCCTCTCTATTTTCTGCAAGTGAAGTGGTTTGAGGTTGCTCAATCAGTTCAATGGCAAGGAACAATTTTGGGTGGACTGAACATGAGTGATACGACCACTTCAAATGTCTAGGATTCCACCTGTAGGCAGTCAGCCCCTCAAGCCCCCAGAAAAGGTGTAAGCAATGAATTTAGGCATTTCCTTTAAATTGCCCGTGATGAGGAAAAGAGCAGGAGACCACCTAAGCCCACTCAGAGTCAATAGATTTGTGTTCTTAACTCACATGGGCTTGTCACAGACCCCCACCCTGTACTTCCAGATGTTGCAGCCTGAGCACACTACCAGCAAAAAAGACCGTATCGGTTAAGGACGTTGAGCAAGCAACTTGCCACTGTGAAAGGCTCCACCGAAGAAATGTGTCCCCCTCCTCTCTTGGCACTCTGCAGGGAAGAGTGAACTTTTGTCTCTCTTCTTCCCTACTCTAAAAGTCCCAATCTTGTCGCACGACTGAGCAGATATGACTGAATTGGCTCTGATGGTGGGTTTTAGTTGCCCTGCAATATTTAAGCTCCAAGCCAGACGGCTTTATGAAGTGAGCAACAATTAGTGACGTGGGGAACAATAGGGAGAAAAAAATAGAGAAAGAGAGGCAGAGACACAGAGAGGAGGATCCACTGAACATGAAAAAGCAGAGGGGGGAGAGGAACAGGCGACAGGCAGTGAAAACCTAATACATGCATAAATGGGAGTTTGCACGGTTAAGCAGGGACCAAAGCATCTCTGCAATTCTGCTATGGTTCAGCACAGCTCTCTGTGTGTCCTCACTCGCTAGTCTTTAGGTGTTGTGGCGTGACAGGTGAAAAGGAAGTGCCAACATCTCTGATGGTGGCAGAACTAATTGAATTAATTTGTTACCATACACCCAGCTCTGACGGCCAAGTCGCATTGCTGATTTCTAGCACAGACAGCCACTGAGGTACCAGCTCTGTATTTGGCATTGTCAGATACTTTGGAGTGCTCTTCAACGTCTTTTACCTGGAAAGAGAAGCAGAATGGGAAAATGAGATCATCAGTCACTATTAATCAAAGCTGAGAAATACCAGGCTTTTACAATCTCACCTTTCAGTGTCTTAGTTCTGCTTAGTTTTTCCTTTAACTGCATCTCGCACATGCACATGCATCAAAAATGGCTAAAACAAACTGTTTTGTTAAGGAGCATAGCTGAATTGAAGCAGCCCAACAAACTGGAATGTTACCCCAGGCATACTCGCCTACCCCCAGCCATGTGCAAAAATGCTGGAAAGCTCGCAGGAGAGAAAAAATTCACAAGGTCAGTAATGCATTCATAAGAACAACTCACTGCCCTGTGAGTTTTGGTTATGAGCCAAGGGATATAACTTTATTCTCAGGTGTTATTTTTGTAGTTTCTCTGTATGAGTTGCTCAGAATGTGCTCTTGGTGATCAGCTCTGAAGAAAAGGAGGATTACTGGAAGTAAGATGTGACAAGCAGTGATACAGATACCAGGCTCATAAAGTGATGAAGCAGCAAGTAGTTCTCCTCTCTCTTTATGCAGACTCAACAATGAACTTAATTCCCCAGAATTTTGCTGGGAGATGCTCTGTCTCTAGAAGAGCTGTCAGTTAAATGAGATATTACAAGAGTCACAAAATTTTGTATCTTCAAACCAATGGTTTCAGGCCTCTCTTCAGTGTTTCTGGGCATTTGTGCCCATGCAAGTTCAGAGCCTTCTTTCAGCAGTTGTCTTCCCAAACAGCTTTTAAGCTGAGTTCCACAGCCCCAAAATCCAAAGCACAACAGGAGACAGAGATTATGTTTTTCCAACTGGATTTCAAAAGAGCTGAAGGATAAGTGGGAGATGGAAAAGAATAATATTTTCCAAGAGGGACCAGTTTGGAGACCCAAAAGAAAAATCAATCTCTATGGAAGCTGGTGGAATGAAGGTCACATTCTGAACACCTTAATAAATCACCTTCATAATAGAGTAGTAGAGGTCTAAATAGGACATTTTTCAGCCTGTGCTACATAAAGCACAGGAATTGTCTTCCTGGAGACAGGACACACAGAGGAGAAGACACAAGTACCAAGAACATGAAGTGAATAAGAAAAGGCACAGTTTGATCAACAAGAGGAATAAGGATGGAAAGGAAGAGTACGGGACACCTTTGTTGCTTTGTTTTGCCACATACTACTGAGATAAACTAGGCCTGATACGTGAGTGACCAGTCATCTCTGCCCTCCCCCCATCCTCTCTCTGGGAAGCAGTGAGAGAGGGAGGACTAAATGATCCCATCAGCAGCTAACACCTTTAAAAGAGTGCCTGCAAGCTGGTGCATCACAGAGGCCAGATGGTTCAGATGTTAAAGTGCTCATCCCTTGTCAGACTGAAACTGTCTTTTTGGAACTCAGCTCTGGCTGAATGTGCATATCCCTTTCTGGGCCTTATCTTTCTAATATAATGAGCCAAAACTCAAATCTGGTATGTAGCTACATGGCTGTAGTCCATCTCTAAATTACATCCAGCTACTGTCAGAGACATTTCCCATTAACCTTCTATCTGCCACTTGCAAACACTATCCAAATATCAAACACTGTCTGGCAAGTTGCAAAACAACTTGCAAGATGCAGCTGATGCAGATATTATATTCAAGTCACTGATCGCTGGGTATATGTTACTTTCATCTGAATGATCAGGATGACTTTCTTTGCTGTTGTTAGGGTGCAGAGCCTTTAACAGGGGACACATTGAGTTTGCTAGACATTTCTGGTTTGCGGAAAACCACACAGTCCCTTCAACTGGATGCCTTTTTAAAAGGCACCACTGAGCTCTGGACCAGATTCTCCAGTTTATGAGGGCCTCCTTCCCCTGAAGAAAATGGCCACAGAAAATGGCCTAAATGAAGATGGTCAGTGAGGAAATTCCTCTTGTACTGGGGCTACACAGGGAAGTGGTTGTTTGAGATGGGGATGAAGATGAGAGGGCAGATCAGGAGAAGAGCAAGAAGAGGACTTGATCCTCTCAGGCATCAGGGTAATACTAGAAGTCAGGGCTGCGTTTGGAATATGAAAGCAATGGCTGTGAAAGAAAGGAGTAGAGAGCATAAAACAAAAGGTGTAGAAGACTGTACCTCACGTGTAGCATGCGGTATTTACCAAGTCTGTAAAAGAACTGCAACACTGACAGTGCCAGACTGATAATGACCAACACTTCCAACCTGTGTACCTGGCCCAGCATTTCCTCTCTTATTAGGTAACCTATAGAAGTGCTGAGTACTTAACACCTCTGAAAACCAGTGCTAGAAATAGCAGCTAATGAGAGTAACACTGTTACTCTCAGTGACTTTTTCTTGCATTTGGGTCTTTTCTTGCCTTCAAAGAACCATGGACACCCCTTGTGCTTTTACAATGGTTTTTTCTTTGGAAAGAAGTTTGCTTCATTGCTGACTTACCATCCTTTAGCTGCTTTGAGACTGGCAACTGAGCTCCCATCTCTGGCACCACTGAGACTGTGAAGTCTCCACTGCAACTCAGCCTTTTGCTCAGGGACTACAAGGTCACTTGGGGAATGTGGGATGTTTCATTCCAAACGGATTTCCAACACAGACATGATGTCAGGATAAGCAGGGCCATGCTATTGAACAGCTCTGTTCATGCATGATAGCAGATTCTGCAATTATATAGCGCACAACCCTGGCTAACGATACCTCTCCCTCAAACAAAGTTATCTTCTCCTAATCTGCTTAGCTAGAAAGCGGCACATGCTTCCTGTTCTTCTGCTGAACACACAAACCTTTCGCTCATGGATGAAGCCGAACACTTGATACATTCAGGCTCCCCACAAGAAGCTGGGAGCTTCACCCAATGCTCTTTTTTGGTAGACGCCACCCAACTTAGTGGACACCTGCTTCCTACTAACACGTGTCTTTGTCCATCCTGGAGCCAAAGCAGGCTATCAGTCTGAAACTAGGACTTGAGTCTCCCAGATCGCATCTTTTTTCTGCCACCTACTGGTCTCAGAAATAATTTAAACGCAGTTAGCCCTGGGCAAACCTTTAGGCAGGACTTGCCACGCCCCTGCAAGACTGGTAAATGTCACTGTCCACATATTAAGGGCAGAGCTCTGAGATTTTTCTAGGACTCTCTTCAAAGCCCTGTGGGTACTGAGGAATTACTGGGGAATATATTTTGCTAGGGAAATGCAAACAAACCGCAAAGAAAAGAGAGGAAGATACAAAGCATCAAGAAGGAGGGAAATTAGGGAAGTATGTAAGTAACAGGAAGGTTTAGACAAGAGCACAGGAGAAGAGGTGAAGGCAGGGTTGGACTGTGCTGAGCCTCAAGTGGAGGATAAATACTTATGGGAAACGTGTTTGTAATTTAAGGGATGGAACAAAACTAGACAATTAATAAAGATAAGCAGGGCAAAAGTCTTTCACTATTTATTTAACTGAAATGCAGCTCTTTCTGAAAATTACTGTTATAAGAGAACTTGGGGAATTACAGGCCAGTCAGCCTAGCCATGATACCTAGAGAGATACTGGAACCAGTTATGAAACAATCAATTTATAAGTAGCTAAAAGACAATAAGGTGATAAGAAACAACCAGCAGGGAATTTTGAAGAACAAATCCTGTCAAACCAGGCTTATTTCCTTCTTT
Source organism: Mesitornis unicolor (assembly GCF_000695765.1). Taxonomy (NCBI): domain Eukaryota; kingdom Metazoa; phylum Chordata; class Aves; order Mesitornithiformes; family Mesitornithidae; genus Mesitornis; species Mesitornis unicolor. Next base: position 65,385 of record NW_010160619.1, on the reverse strand, counting down.
GACTAACAAGCCTGGTAGATGAGGAGAAAATGGTAGATATCAAATACCTTGACTTTAGTGAGCATTTAGAAAATATCTAGGTTGCAGGCTCCCAGGGCAGCAGGCAAGTCTCCACAGAGGCTACACAGGTTGAAGTACCATAATCAAGGGTAATTATCACGGCTTCACTTTTCCAGCTGGGAGGATCATGGTCCTGAAGTTCTGCCTCCAGGGCTGCTCTGTATTTCCTTGCATGTTTTGGACAAGAGGCTAGAGGACAAAACGGAAAGGATGACAGCTGGGCTGGGGGCAGCAGCAGTCCCTCCTGAAGCCAGGAGGGCTGGGGCGATCAGAATGTGAGAGAAATGTGAGATGCTGGAGAGCTGGGCTGCCCTCTGCAGAGGTGACTGCACCAGGATACAATTCAGGAAAGGTGACTGCACAGACACCAAATGTGCTGGTCCAAACTAGATCATAACTATTTTGGCAGCAGCGCAGTGAAAAAAAAGAGCTGGGGTGGGACCAAATCTGGGTCTGTTAAGTGAGATTCCAGCAGAAAAAGACAAAACTCATTCTGAGATGCTTCAAGGGGAGTTTTGTGCATAAGGCAAAGGAAGCAATTATTTTGTGCATTTACTCAATACTGCTGAGCTCTC